>NW_019263600.1:50003-120084 GCF_002742605.1 Olea europaea var. sylvestris | reverse complement strand
TTTTTTTTTTAAAGATTATTTTTAACTAGGATTGGACAAAAGGATAGAACCAATCTAAACGTGATATTTTATCTTTTCTGGTTCAATGTTCGAACTGATTTCCATAATCATGAAGCAATTATTGACAATCTCACTAGTTATAATAATCTAGTGAATGAAATTCCATAACTTCTCAAGATCAAAAACAAAATTTTGGCTATATTACAGATTATGACAGCAAGGAATATGCAATTTTCATAAATTATCGCAATATATGCAATTTCCCATATATGAAAATATTCATTGTGTAACACTTATATAACTACGAAAGGGTGAACACATCACTATACTAACAAGTATATTCGTTGTATATTAAATACGAAAATGGTTATGAACAAAATTCTAGTTCTTTTTGTCCTCATATGTGTTCCCCTTGTAGCCTTCGCTCAAGTGTTCCAACACCCAGTTAAGAGGGTCAGGGTCGCACCAACATTTTGTTTTTTTCTTAATTTCCCTCAATAATTTTAAAAAATGATAATAATTGTATTTTTGATTTGACAGAACTCTGTTTCGGGCAGTGCACGGGGCGAGGAGGTAATCATAAGTGCAAGCTGGAATGTCTAAAAATGCAGTTGGGGCATTGGGGTTACTGTAATGAACCAGTTCCAAGATCTATAGGAAAATGTTGTTGTGCAAGACAGCCCCCTCCGGCTTAGGCTCCATTAAAGGAAAATCATGTTGTTAGGGGCACCTAATTCAATTGAAAATAGTACACAAATTACTTGCTTTTGTTAGTGGAAAGATATCAAATATGTTTTTTGATGATTTGTTTGTATTTTGTTGTTGGGTATTGATGTCACGGACTAGGCTCTCTAGTTAATATTGCACATGAACGAATTATGGGAGTGTTTACAAGAGAAATCGATGATGATTTCTTTGTTGAAGCTAAAGAGTTTTGAAATAGAATCGACAAGATAAATGTGCCAATTATGGAACATGGATACAAAGTTGAAAAAACAATGCTATTCAGCCTTAATATGTGTGATAATGATGTCATTGTCATATTATTCATAATGTGGTAGTGATCTCGCCACTACATAGATTGGTGCTTAGCTGAATAAAATTGTTCATGACGGAAATAGATCAATTTTCTGTTGCAATGGATCTCAATACTACCTAAATTAGTGCTAAGCACCACTTGTACTAAATAGCATTACTATAGTATGACTTGTAGCTTTTATATAAGACATTATGCATACTTATTAAAATAAAAAATCCTAATCCATAAGACCATAAAACAAAGAAAAGACTAAACACAATTGAACTTAAGATACAATAATTGTCAAATTTGTTTTGTTGTTAACACAAGTTTTTAACCAGTTGCCCAAAACAATCTTTAGATTTTCACATTTGGTGAGGCTACATGAACTAGAAAATGCCGTTAAATGCTTTCTGTAGGATAGTAACAGAGTTTCATCTCATGAACAATAAATGAAATTACTATTTGACAATCAACATTCTTCTATTCCTCCCTCCTAGGCTTAGTAGTGAGTCCAAATCCAAATGGAAAAAGAGGATCATAATGTGGATCACCTACATTCATCGGAAGTTGATCCACTGATTTGAACCAAGTGCGTGCTAGTTTGCCTGTGAAACCATAATCACCAAACAAAACATCTGTTACACCCTGGCCTTCAGTTCCTGGAAGCCAAGCAACCACGAGTGCGTCCATTTCTGCGACATAAGGCTCGACCACAACAGGACGGCCTGAGATGACAACAACAACACATTTGACAGCCTCACAGACATTTCTGATAGTGCTTGGACCGGGTTCAGATATTGTTAGATTCAAGCTATCTCCAAACATTTCCGTGTATGGGGTCTCGCCCACAACAACAATGGCATAAGAAAATTTGTTGGATTTGACAAAGTTTGTATCTGGATTCTCCATGTAAATGACTTGTGTAGAAGGATCAACAGTCTTTTTCACAGCAGTTAAGATTGTGGTTCCTGTAAATGTCAGAAGTATGAAAACCTGTATTATATACATATTCATTATTGTGTTGTGTATGGACCCGGGGTTCAGATATTGTTAGATTCAAGCCATCTTTGTGGTCTTTAATGTTTATACTGGTTAGCAATCAGAAAATAAAAGGCAAAAACAATTGCAGATTGTATCTGTTAATCGGAACTTATTGTGAACCTTTATAAAACATACCGATAGTAAGGTCATTGCCCTGAAGACCTTGCCATTCTATTGTCCAGCCTCCACATTGGTTACCCAAATTGTCCGCATGACTTCCTGCAACTAATATCTTTGGCACTTTCTTTGGAAGGGGAAGCAATGGTTGGTTAGCGCTTTTACCATTCTTCAAAAGCACGAGTGATTTCCTCACGGCTTCCCTTGCCAAGTCCCTATGTTCCTGTTAAATGAATGTAATTTAATCTAACCTGATCTTCTACTGTAGAAAGGTATAGATGGAACATATTTCATGAATAATGGGATAGATTGATAAACCTGACTGCCAAGTTGGTTTGCCAGGCTAAGATCAGCCATCGGGTTTTCAAAGAGTCCCATAACAAACTTGACCCTTAATATTCTTTTTACAGCATCATCAATCCTGCTCATGGGGATAATATTGTTCTTCACTTGGAAAGTCAGATCATCAAAGAATTCAGTAAAGTTTTCTGGAAGCATAACCTGGTCAATGTAATGAAAGTGTGAATCATTACAAATGTAACTACGAGAAAAGGGACGTCTGAGCCACATTACATCCATTTTTCTTGTGGTCAACATAAAAGATTCTTCACTATTAGAAAACAAAATAATTTTGAACTAAGTAGTGTCCATAACTAATCTGTTATTTGCTGGCCTTTGTATTGTTCTATATTAGGAATTGGAGTTCTCTTATTCTTTTTGTTCGTTCGTGAAATGAACAAGTGGTATCAAAGCAACATAATCAATTTCTGCATTATTAAATCATTAAAAAATTATTAAGACTAACCATGTCAATTCCAGCAAGAACACCAGCTTGAACTGAGTAAGAATAGTTAGCATGTGGTGGATCCGT
The DNA here is from genome assembly GCF_002742605.1 of Olea europaea var. sylvestris. Lineage (NCBI taxonomy): Eukaryota > Viridiplantae > Streptophyta > Magnoliopsida > Lamiales > Oleaceae > Olea > Olea europaea. Next base: position 117,034 of record NW_019263600.1, on the reverse strand, counting down.
AATCCGGTCAATACCCTGCCAATCTGATATGACAAATCCCTGAAATGCCGTTCAGCATATACAACCAAACTTTAGAAAAAAATTCTGTCATTTTAACCAACTTGAAACGACCAGTATTAAATTTATTGAAGGGTTACCCTGAACTTCAGAGTGTTCTTAAGGAAGCCAGTGATAAGATCATGGTTAGCATGCATCTTCTCGCCATTCCAGCTCGAGTAAGATACCATTACTGTGGCTACACCCTTTCGAATTGAATCAAGGTATGCTGGCATGTGGATGTTAAGCAAGCCATTGTAGTCAATCACAGTGTTGCTCTCATCAATTCCCTTGACTGTGCCACCATCTCCTACAAAGTGCTTGGCACATGCTGCAACTTTTGTCCTGGACCACATATACCAATATATTAGTTAAATGGGCTCATAATTACAAAAGGCCATTTAAAAGTACAAACAAACTACATCCTAAATGAAAAGGTCACTTAATGTTCATCATCAAGGAATACCCTAAAATTTGAAACCCCAGGTATTGAAGTAGCAAGTGAAAAGAGCAATGACGCATATTTTGACTAGTGTTCATGATCATATAGAAATGAGTGGTGAATAAGTGGGTTCTACGAAATATATGGACAAAAATTGGTTTGACTTTTAGACTGTATGAACATGCATATAAACACTTGCCAAACATACTCTAAATATCAACAATACAAAAAGGAAATTTATTTGGCGAGAATATTTTGATCTGAGGGGAATGAATGTTATCAACAATTAAAAAGTTGGTATCCTTTTTTCTCAAAGCTAAAGTTTGGTAAAGTTGTAATCCTAATTTTATCATGACTAAAATATGCCAAGTCGAATACCATATTCAATGGACCTAAAAGGCTAGGATTGATGATATCTAATAACATACGTATATACGGTTTAAAAATATGAAATATATCGCCAATCAACATCAGGACACCCATGTGACTTCCCTCATAAAAGTTGTATGTCGATTCGGCGGTTACCACTTTCGGATAAGAAAAGTATGACAATTGGTAAGTTATTCGAAAAATGTCCACATAAAGTAACTTTGATCTAAAGAGCAAAGTGCAAAGAAGATTCTTACTTTCCAGCAACAAAAGGAACACCCTTTTGAGAACTTGCGGGTAGATCTCCCTGTAAACCAGTTATAATTTCAGTCATTGCTCGAACAATTGTATGATCTTCGCTCTGCATACCTGTAAGTATTTGAATGATCAGGAATGGTATAATATAGTATAATACAAATCGCCAAATGGGAGAGAGGACTAAAAGCATGTTAAAAAATTTACTTACTGCAATGCAGGGTGAAAAAGCATATTGGATTCCTGTGGCTCTAACTTCAAGTGCAGTGGCAGCTCCAATCCTCTTCAAAAGTGCTGGATCTCTGATCCAAAATTAAAACCCTTTTGAGAACTTGCGGGTAGATCTCCCTGTAAACCAGTTATAATTTCAGTCATTGCTCGAACAATTGTATGATCTTCGCTATAGCTTTCATAACAGCGACCCCATCTTGGATCCCTGCATACCTGTAAGTATTTGAATGATCAGGAATGGTATAATATAGTATAATACAAATCGCCAAATGGGAGAGAGGACTAAAAGCATGTTAAAAAATTTACTTACTGCAATGCAGGGTGAAAAAGCATATTGGATTCCTGTGGCTCTAACTTCAAGTGCAGTGGCAGCTCCAATCCTCTTCAAAAGTGCTGGATCTCTGATCCAAAATCAAATTATTAGACATGTTAATAAGAGAACAGACATAGAAGTCTAGAAATTATAATTACAAATGGCCAAAACTCGATGAAAAAAAGGAGAGGACTCAGAAGTTTCTATACTCAGTATTAATCCCATAAATTAAACACGAGGATTAGCATAATCTTCAGAGAAAATGAGACAGACACAGTTTCAGATTCCATTAAGTGTCTGGGGGATTTGGATAGAACATAACTTTTCCAAGCAGAATTTTATAAAGCACTAACAAGAAATAAATACAAATTCTTAAGATCGCAAAATTTCCATTTCAATAATATTTTCACTTTCAGCTACCTTTTAACTCATCAATTCTCCCCACCATACTTCTAAGAATATGATTCACCTATTCAGCTTGAAGGAATAATAGACCTTCTGAACATAATCACTTTCAACAACCATTTTGTCTGAAAGATACTTAAAACGCACACACAAACACAACAAACAGAAACTCCGAAACACACTCAATGCTCAAACAAGAAACCTTAATTTCAATAAACAAGCTTTGAGTTTTCACAAACCCAATTATAACTATAAGCTATTTTACACGGCTAAAAACATTACACCTAAAACATATTTTGCAATATTCTTATTTAGGTAAGTGTTAAAACTTGCCTGGTGACCCCAAGTCCAACATTGTGTGGGAAAATAGTTGCCTTGTAGACATTGTTGTGACCATGAACTGCATCAATCCCATAAATCATAGGAATTCCGAGACGCGTTGAAAGAGAACCCTTTTGAAGTTCATTAACCATATTAACCCAAGTCTCAGCAGTGGCCTTAGGTGCTGGTACACTCCCCCCTCCACTCAATACACTCCCTGCCAAGAATCAAATTTTTCTTTACAAACAATATTCAAAATTCAAGAAAAATTCGAGAAAAATATAAAGTTTTGGTGAAAGTTATGTACCAATAAAATATTTCTTCATAACATCAGGCGAGGCATCTTTTCTCTCAATCTGACACATCTGTCCAATCTTTTCTTCAAGAGTCATTCTCCCCAGCAAATCCCTAATTCTAACATTCAATGACTGTTTGGGATCCTTATATTTAATATACTCTGCCTCCGCAAAAGCAGTCCACAAGCACAACACCGCAAGACACATAATGGACATCGAAAATCTCTCCATTTTAGCCACCCTCATAGCCTTTTGCTCGGATATTCTGTAACTATTAACACAACAAATTCAAGAAACACATAAAAAGAAAAAAAAAAAACACCTTAGCACTAAGTAACCAACACATCTATGCATGTTAAATATGCAGGTAAAATACCAGTTTCAGGAAGAAGCTTAATAGAGAGATTTGTTGGTATTTGAAGATAGAGCTTCACTCTGTTTGCGTGACTGTTGGGTTACGCGTTAGGGGGATGGATGAATGATGATGACGATATATATAATATATATAATGCGTGTATTTATAGGTATAGAGAAAGTTGATGGGTATTTTCGTCAGTCTCTCACATACCAGTGTGTATACAGTGACTTTTAAGCGCCTCCATGAGCTTTTTCTTACAGTGGCTGGCGCTAGTCAAGCGACTGGTCGAGAGTGGGCCTCTCAGTGTAACGGATAGTTTTTGAAATGTCAAAAGAGTTTTTATCTTTTAATTTTTGGAAAAATTGCAGTAACAGTCCTTAATCTTTTCATTTTTTGCAGACATTACTGTAACTTTCATTTTGTGTCAACGAAAGTCCCTAACCTTTTATAAATATGCACCCGAGGTCCATATGAATGAAAGCAGTCCAAAACACCGTCAGTTGACCCGGTAAATCCCTTGAGTTATCTGTTACAACGACGATTTTATTGGATATTGATATTTTTTGAACAATATTTTTGGACATTTTTTTGAATATTGATTTCTTAATTTTCCCTGCCAACTGAAGGTGTTTTAGACGGTTTCTATTCAGATAGATTTCATGTGCATATTTATGAAAGGTTAGGAACCTCTGCTAACACAAAATGAAGGTTATGATAAAGTCTGTAAAAAATAAAAAAATTAGGGACTGCTACTGCAATTTTCCTTTATTTTATACCAAACATGTCTTCATATCCGTCCAAGGGAAAAGGTCAAAAAGCATTGGCACACCAACGATTGACTAAATGTCAATGATAGTCATCGAAGAACGTTGAACAGATGAAATGACCGTTGGAGGATAATTATTAATATATTAGAAAGGATAATAAGGAAGAATTTACAGCAATGGTGTCAAAATGGGCCAAGGTTTCGGAGGTTCAGAATGGGCCATCCACTTAAAAATTGGATCGAACCCACTCTGCTAGATTTGGGCCAGTTTAGTGAATGACTGTTAGGTTCGATTATATAGACCGACACATCTATAAAGGTCGTATGAAAGAAATTATTAAATTAAAACTAAAAGAGATGTTTAGCTCTCATTTACTTTCAACTTTCTTTTTAAATTCTGATATTATTTTTCTTTTTGAACAGAGAATCGATTTTTTGGTACAAATACTTATTTATCCCTTCATTCAGGTTGGACCGCTCATCCTACAATATTGACAAGTTCTAGATCCCAACCTAACCCGAATTACATTTTTAGGTGGATCGATTTAAATCCTAAATTGATTCTAATTGTAGACGGACTAACCTAGCCACTGTGAGGCCCACCCTCCACCAGGAGATCAATTCTATATGATTTAGGGTTCAATCCTTTCGAACAAAATTGTTGAGAAGTAGTTACCTCGCCAACGGCTCACGTGTCATATGAATAAAAAAACATAATTTCAATGAAAAAACAATGTATTGATGGTTCGGCCTCACCTAGAGGCGAGCTCGTGGAGCAAACCGAGCTAACAAGACATTCGACATAATTTGGCTGATTCTAAAGAAAACTCTTGACATCAAAACAATAAATAGGCGCGTCATGTCAACTTTATTGGTGCCTCCTCGTACATTGGCTTTTGTCTCTAAGCAATTACACAATGAAAAATAACATTCAACTTAACGAGTTCAACCAACAAAATGGCTTCTTAAGAAGTATCAAAATACTTTATGCAACTTGCACATTAAAATGGAATACCAAACGGTATAAATAGGTCGAATAGAATTGATCTCCTGCTCCTCATTGGACCGGATAAAAACTTTCCACTATAGACGCAACAAGAAAGCATCCTGTCCATTGGAAGTAGGAGATCAGGCCTAATATATCAAATGCGCACACAAATATATATGGGAAGAAAAAGGTTAATCTTATATAGTGCAACTACTTTGGGAAAAATCTCCCACAAATATTGCCTACAATTACAACAAAAATGCAACACCGACTCCCTAGACATTTTTCATTTGGCTACATTAAAGTGCCTGACAAAATAAACTCTCGATGAAATTCAAAAAAGGTAATGACTTTAAGCCGTCACGAACATTTCCATTACATAGCTATACATATATCATGTATATAACTGCAAATATAACAGAAACGTCGATATCACCAAGGCCCGGGGTTTCTAAATGGTAATAAGAGTAATGTGAAGAATTCTGGGAATCTCTGCAAAAGACTTGAAATATTGCACAATGTGCCTAATTACAATGGCGTTATCTCTGTTAGCAGTAGTCCTGGAGCTTCATGAAGGAAAAATATGGTGGCCCATTTGTTTACCAACTACCTCTGCATAATACTCATTATAATTGAGATAATCCCAAAAACGTGAAATACCAAATTCCCCATGCTTAGGTGATCTGAGATAAGTTAAGTACAACTCTTTAAGATTCTTGGCAAAAGTTCTTCTTATCAAGAGCACCTGCAAAGACAGTAGATAGATGCTTTATTGGTACATTATTAATTCACATTTTGCACTACCTTAACAAGATGTGATAACATACATTAAGGGTCCGTTTGGAATTTTTTTGTTTTTTGCTTTCTGTAGAAGAGTTTTTGGAGGAAGCTGCCTTCATTTTAGTTTGGAAACAAACTTTGAAAGAGTTTTTTCCTATTTTGGAAGTACTTTTAGAAAAAGTTACATTGGATCAACTTCCTTTAAAAGCTAAAAACTCTTCTAGCTAGAAGAAGCGCTTTCATAAAATTAACCTAACAAGTTTAAAAGCAACTTTTGGATCTCAATGCTACTTTTGACTTTTCAAAAGTCATGCTAAACGGGCCCTTAGAGCTTCTCCTATGTCAAAGACTAATATATGCTCTTAGCACATCTCGAATATATTTTGCAATTTAAAGAGAATCCATAAATTAGATATTAAGCCCTTGTTTGAGCCACATTATTTTCCTTAGAATGCATTTTTGAATACTGTATTGATGGAAAATGTGTGGTTAAAAAATAAAGAAAATTTTTGAATTTGCGTATAATATTATTTTATTGAAAAATGTGTGGTTGATATAATGTCGAATAACTGTTTAAAAATGTATTTTCTTTAAAAAAATGTGGCTCAAACATGGCCTAAAACTTTTTAAGAACTCTAATAAGCAATTTATATTTAATACTTAAGTTTACCACTCCCAAAAACTATTTATTGTTTTTCCTATCTATTATTTCCACTATCTTCCCTCTAAATTATCATATTATTTTCTTTATTGAAAATTGAAATACTTTAAATGCATTTAATTATAGAGAGTGGGTTTCACTCTCTGAATTAGAAGAGTCAAATTTACTCTTTATTTTGAAATATTAATTTAAAAAGTCTCTTGGAGTATAATTTTAAAGGTTGCTCTTTAAAATTGAAAGTATCTTATGTTTAAAGAGCTTATTGAAGATGCAGTAAAGACTTGAATTTCAATACCAAAGCTAGGCTTAGGGAGTAGTAGGGCATGTATCATTTATACTTACTCTATTAAATATCCATCATTTACTAGTATCATTTTCACCCCATATATCCATTTACATCTTTACACAAGTGGGGGTATCGCAAGAGAGACAGTGTAACAGTGTCCTATATCAATTACAGACGCACCATAAACTGCAATATCCGTGTAGGCCTCTCATTATGAAATAGATGCTTTACTACACAACTTCTTTGAATTAACTACTTTGTACTTAATGTCTAAATTTCTGATGCATTAAGATGCCATCCACATATTAGCAGAGTGTCATCAACTAACATCCTATAAAAAAACTAAAATATGTCTATTTGAACCTATTTTCACACACCATAATGCTTACCTCAGGATACAAAGAAATGAACTAGGAAAATATAATTCTTAAGCATTTCTATCTGTGAAGCACCGACACGCTTCCGGCATCGGCGTGTCGGTGTCCGACACGTATCGGACACGGGTACGTCGGAGACACGTCGCCGACACGTGTCGGGTTCCTTGCGGCGTGTCGAACTGGAGGGAAACGGTGAAGAAGTGAAGAAAGAAGGAAGAAAATGGTACCTGTGTTGGCTGCACTGCTGCTCCGGTAACGGCAAGGAAGAAAGAAGAAAGGAAGAAGAAGAAGAAGAAGAGAAAGAGAGAAGTGACGAGAGAGAAGACAGTACCTGTCTGTGTTGGGTAATTTTCAAAGCAGGCTATAATTTTCAAAGCAGGCTGCTGGTTCAGTGGACCCAACATATTAAATGCACTTTGTAGTATATTAGTCATATTAATGCATTGTACACATTTTTTTGCAGTATGCATTACTTTTTTTCAACTTTAAACAACATTCAAGATTTTATGTTAATTAATTTTTTACTATTTTACCCTTCATATATGAATTTAATATCATATTTTATTTATATTTATTATTTAATTATTTATATACATGATGCAGTAAGTATAAAAAAAAATTATTATTATTTTTAATTATTAAAATAAATTAAAATTAATATTTTAATCAACGTGTCGAAGACGTATCGTGTCGGAACATTTTGGAAAAATAGCGTGTCGACGTGTCGGACACGTATCGTGTCGGACACTCGTGTCCGTGTCGGTGCTTCTTAGATTTCTATAAAAGAGTGAAATTCGAATTGATTTTTGGTTCAAAGATCAACACAAACTTGAGAACTAGGTAACACTACCAGTTTCATTTAGAACAAAAATTGTCCGCTCGTAGATAGTTTTGACTTTTGAAACTTAGTTCAGTATCATAAGAATACATATAATAAAGAAGAGTATGTTCACCCGAAATTATCTTACACATCCAAGAATCTAGACAATTCTAGCATCAAGAAATGGTAAAAATGAAACGATGAAAGCCTTCAGTCCACAGCATAAAGTTAGCGTCTAATTAAAATTTCGAAGAACTACCTGTGAAATGTCAATCTGAGAAAACCTGTCAACCGGTTTTTCATCATTGGATCTAGCCTCCAAAATGCTTCCAGTTAAGGAAGACCGAAAGTCCATAGCAGATTGCAAGATGTTTTGCATAATGCTAGCTACTGACCGTGTTTCATTGGACAAGAAACATCTGAAAAATTTACCATTTATACATGACTGTAGGTAGAAAAGATTTCTGAGAATGACAAACTGAGACAAGTGTTACTAAAACTCTATGCGGACCTTGCTACTAAAGATTTAAATGTGCATGGATTACTGTGTGCTGATGTGAATTGCTTATAATATGTGATATAGAAAGAATGTAGGTGCCATTGCAAAAAAAAAAAAAAAAATGAATTTAGGATTGTAATCTGACATAGAGAAAAATAGTTAAAAGTTCACTTCAGACAATTTACTCTTAAATCCCTATATTAGTCACGAAATAAAATGATTTCTTACAACTCAAGTATTTTATATTGTACATTGGCATGACCTTTAAATTAGTCAGATAGCCAGAAAGACATATATCAAGAAGATGTATCAGATTTTATTACATTCATTGCATGTTATTGATGAGAAATGAATAAAAGCAGCAACCCTCAACTCTTTCTTCTTTTCAAGGTGTTTTAAACTGTACTTTTACCCACAATATCATGTGTAAGTGTGTCTTGAGTGGGGAAACAGAGATGGACTTACATGTGCAAAGATTCAGTCAAATACACCATATGCACTGACTCAAGATCCATCATATCATTGACCTAGAAAATGAAATGGAACAGCAATTATAAAGAAGTGATTAGATGATTCATCGAAAGTAACGTTTGAGTAAAAAGATATCACAAGTAGACGAAGCCAAGGAATTCCTCCTTTTTGCGTCAAATGGCTGATATAGGAAGAATCAAGGTTCAATTGCAAATATATTTTTCGAATGGTTAATGCTTCTTAGGTTTCAGTTATATTTATCCAAATTGTCTGCAGATAATAGGGATAATATCAATGAATCACTATATCAACTATGAGGAAGCTAATCCAGACTTCTTTTGCAACTCGAGCTTCCTAATGCCCAAATAAATAAGGCATACAAATGAGACTAACTTAACGTGATTTTCATTAACTTAACATGATTTCCATCACTACTACAGTTAATTAAGTGCATATTAAAATGAAAGCATCGTCTCTTTTATCCCTTCTTTCCCTATCTCACTTCTCAGTTTAAAGTTAATTACTCATCTGAAATACAAACAGAAGGGTTTAAAGACAAAACAATCTTATAGAGAGCTAAGATTGAATTCTGCCTGATTATGTACATTAAGGAGAAAGCAATACAAAGTTTTCAATGAAACTTGATTTGCTGAGTAGGGGGTGTAGATAGACAACCAAGTTAATAGATGCTTGAACTTTCAATAGAGACAAGAAATGAAGCTACCAAAGTATACAATCAATAACTGAATACAAACCTTGTGCTTAAGAGAGTGCAGAAATCTGCACCACGATACTTGGGATAATTGTGATTGTACATATTGCTGTAACGTAGACACAAAATGGTTAAGTTTGTGCCTGCACGGAAATGAGGCACGTGATCAGAAATAGAAATGTTAAGCTTACAGCTTAAGAAATTGTCCTCTCAACCCATGCAAAAGTTCACATGGAAAGACAGAATGTATAGAAAAAACTTATATACTTTCTAAATCAAGCTTTGAAAAGAATATAACATTAAATAAAATCACCTTATTTTCAAACAAGTTGATAATTCTTTTCTGGGCACCAGTTTTTTTATTTTTTATTTTTCCTTAATATAGCACCATCGCATCGCCGTGTGTTTTTTTAGGCCCCAACAAGACAGGACAAAGGGGGATAGGATTACTCCACCATGATATAAATGAAAGTGAATAAATACAATGGAGGGGGCATAAAAGCACATTTATACAAGGTGATTCCAACAGTCAAATAATTCTATAAATGCGATTCCAACAGTTTAAATAATTCAGGTGCTTGTTAGATCATCTCAAGAGAACCACCAAAATAATAATAATAATAATAATGACAATAAAGAAATAAAAAAATCAGATGATTGAATGCACCTTGTTTCGTTTAAGATTGAAATGTGAAGCACTTCTTGTTCGTGTTGTTTCCCACCAAAACTCTGCTCAAGCAACCACACGAAATCAAGTTCAATAATGTAGATCACATCTATATTATGAAATTAGAAAACTTAAAACTCTAGGTTAGTTTACATCAACACAATGAACTTGATTGTGACTAAGGGCCCTTTTGGAAGGATTTTTGCTTTGTTTTTGCTTTTGCTTCCTGTAGAAGAGTCTTGAGTTAGCTATCTTAATTTTGTTTGGAAACTAACTTCAAAAACTTCCTATTCCAAAAGTACTTCTAGAAGAAGTCACTTTAGGCCAGCTTCCTCTAAAAGCTCTTCTATTTAGACGAAACACTTTCATAAAATTGACTAAACCTTTGGATTTCTCAAAAGTCATGCCAAACGAGCCCTATGCCTCTAAGGATGGTGGAGTTTAACGAGTCCAAAATGAGCAATCCATGCATTTAATTTTGATTAATGAATGCAAGAGAAAGCCAAGGAAGAGTTAACAGTGCAGGATAAATAGCTGGTTAATGTATGTATTAGAAAAGGTGCTATTCAAACATGGGTTTGATTCACACTCCATGTTCTGAGAAATATTTACCATCCAAAAAGAGGAAAAAACGGAGTTTTTGTCCAGTGCAGGATAAATAGCTGGTTAATGTATGTATTAGAAAAGGTGCTACAAAATTTTCCTCTTTTTTTGTATGTATTAGAAAAGGTGCTACAAAATTTTCCTCATTTTTTTTTTTTCTTTCTAAACAGAGAATAGAAAGCCATTGTTAGCCCTTAGAATTGATATAGTGAACCAAACTAAACATGATACACATAGTGAGGGAGATCTTAAAATTATTGCCCAGAAAAGTTCAAATATTGTTGTAAGAAGTTCTAATAAGAACTCCAGGAATATCCAAGCAAAAACTAACATTTTTAATGCTATTAACAGCCAGCTGTTAATTGTTCTGAACTCGACATCATTATTTCTATTATGGCTGCAAATGAAGCTTCACTTGATCATCATGTTAAAGTTCTAACAAATAATTGAGCACAAAATCAAGTATGGACAATGGATAAATCCATCTCGAACCTGTCATAATGAACACGTGCATGCTCTTTGTTGAATGACTCAGTAAGTTTAACCTAAACTACATTTCCCTTTGTCAAAAACTTCATGCTAACATGATGAGAATAAATTAAGCACTAAGAGAACAAAGCTCATACGAAGCTAGTTGCACAAACTTAAAGCAAAGACATGCATATAGGTGAAGAAACAACTGCAAACTTTGAAACATGGAAAAAGGCAACGGGATGCCTATCCATGACAAGCAAAAACAGATGTTATATGCAAACCTGTTAGTTCTGAAACATGTACCTTCAGTGAGAACCAGACATCACTTAGAGAAAAAACAGCGAGCTTCACTTGTATTAGGAAGCTAAAGATCTCAGAATATATACTTAATGCAGCAGGTGTCAAAATGACACTGACTGGCCAATCCACTCGATAACCCAATCCCAGCAAATCAAAGGAGTGGATTCCTGTCGAACATAACATGGTCACATAAAGGGGGAAAAGGAAGAAAATGAAATTAAGAGTTTCCAACGGATCAACATAATAGACAAGATAATATTAGCTATACCAGTGGCAGAAGCTGATAGGTGTACCATCCCATCTCCTTTCAGGTACGCGAACAATCTTTCCTTATATGGGTCCCCTTCACATGAAGACCTTTGGACTGACAACTCAAGAACCCCCTGAATCTCTGGTATTCTCTTATCTGCCTCCTTTACATGCCATTTCTGGATTGAGAGAAGTGGACTCAGAAGGAAAACTCAATGTGTAGAATGGAATATGTAAAAAAAAAAAAAAAAACATACATGATGCCAAAGAGACATGATAAATAAATCAGCCCAGTCTGCAACTTCCATGAAATGGTACCGCCGTAGTGCCAGCAAATGTTCTTGCAACTCAAATCCTTCTATAAGAAATTTGATGGTCAACTTGCTTATATATTTATACCTAATTATGTCAAGGAAAAGACTTGAGATAACAAATTCTTAAATTAAGCAAGACATTAAGATGGTCATAACTTTTATCTCAAAAAAATATATTCGTTAGTTTTCCAGGAAAGGAAATGAGAATTGAAATTAGAATGCTAACTTTACAGGAAATGCAAAAGAACTGATGTGCTGGGACAACAAAACCCAATAAAATATTCTATCAAATCCAATTGGAAGAGTGAAAGAAATGCAAATAAATGATGACGGGTTCTTTGGTACATAATAAAAATGTAGAGGCAAGTCATTCTTTCTTTTGGTCCATATCAAGTTCAGGGACTAAAGCTTCACAAATAGGAGCTGAATTAGAAAAGTTCTCTCTTGGGTAACATTTAGAGACGAAGAGTGGATAATCTAAACAACAGTAGTGAACAAACTACGTTTTGAATATCAGCAGATTAGTGATATGACGAACTACTATAGCCAAAACTCAGGAGATGAAGGTGCTGACTTGTAATCTCTAAACTCTAGACATAAAAAAACATAGGCATAAGAGAACAAGGTACATAGCAAAGCCTTACAACTTGCAGAAGTCCCTTCCGCCAAAATGGAGTAGCTGTTTGCATAGGTCGTAGGGGGCAAAATAGACAGGACAATTTCATGTATAACACCTAATTTGTAGTTTACTGGAAAGCACTTGACAAATTTTGCAGTACATGTTAAAATTTTGCTCTGTGAACAATAATTCACATGTTTGTAATCTTGTTAAATATAAGGATACTGAAGCAATATCTCTTCCAATACACATTTTCTTATGACAAAATCCAGCGGCATCTCAATTGCTGCCACCAACCTCATCCTGTGATCTCTGGTGAATTTGTTGGCAATATTACCAGATTTACAAAGCAGGGTCTCCCAGGTACTGCCACCAGATATATTAGGTAGCGATGAACCCTCGTCAACAGCCTTTTTATGTAGAAGAGAACTAACATGAGTGAATTTGGCATTATTCTCTAAGGTCTTTTCATTGTATCCTTCTATACAATCTTGACTATTGTTAATAATAGCAGCAGCATTAGCTTCAGTTATAGCTGAAAATTCGGCTCCAAATATACGCTGAGGACAGCTAGCCAACTTATCCACATATTCCTTGCATGGATCTTGTACAGATGTAAAATCAAAGTAAGATGACTCCCTGTAATTTGTAGAGCATATCTCTCCAAGTGTGGTCCTTGGGTTTAGAAAAGAACTTTTATTCAGTGCTGGGTTCATGCTAAAAAAAGTAGAATTGTATTTCAGCTTCCACTCCTGAGAACTGAATGTATTTGACAATCCAAAGGTTCCATGTGGATGCTGATCTTTATTGATAGCATTCACTGTGGAGGCATTTTCATTGTTACCTAAATCAAAGCAATCTAACGTGCCAGTCCTTGAGAATCTAAGGTTTTCCTTGCTCAGATTCTCTACACAATCACTAGTATGCCCCCATGCATTTTCAGTGTTACCTCTGCCTGCACCATGACCATCTAACATCCATATATCATGCTCTCTACTGGTAGCCAGGGTTTCGGGAGTCTGCAAAAATTCTAGCTCACTTAGATTTGCTCCATCATTACAAGGATTCGCATAATCTGATCTCTCATCTCTCTCACAAGGAATAACATCCAAACATAATGACATGCCCTTTTGGGAAAGCTGTTGCACTGAATTATTAGTGGACAAACACAGGGAGATATCCAAAGCAGATAAGTAACTTGGTTCCAAGCCCACATTTCCACGATGCATATAAATCGTCTGGCTGGTGTTGTTTTGCTCTTCAGAGCTTTTAATAGATGAGCATTCAGATGAGTCCAACAGATCTTCAGTATAAGAATACTCATCCACAATGCTTGAAACCTCTGAATCAGGCCTGCGAATCAGTTAGATCAACTATTTACCATCAATATAGACACCAAAAAAAGAGAGGCACGTAAAATATCAAACAGCTGACTAAACAATAAGAAAGAACGATGTGCTTATTTAGCTGAAAAATATTAAGTTGCAAGAGAAATTTATCAAGGAGAAACCAATCTTCCCATGAAAAGCAGGAAGATGAGAGAACAGAGAGGGAGGAAGGATGGATGGGGGAGAGAGAGCTCACAAATCTTTGTCTCTTCCATCTGTTAGAGGTGGAAACAAGCTGTCATCAGCACCAGATGATACTGGATCATTAAGGTTATTTCCAATTAATGGAATGCCTTGAGAATTGGCCTATAAAACAGAAATTTCATGAGACAAACTGATCATGTCTATATGATAACAAAAGAAATTTACCCACAAAAAGAAAAACGCCAGAAATGATAATTGTTTCCCTCCAGAATAGGTAAAACTCATATCTTTGAAGATCTGAAAACTTATCCACTGGGCAGTCCAGAAACAATTTTCAACAGCAACATTTCAAGAACAACCAAAGTTTAAAGACCACCACACAAAAAAAAAAAAATAATAATAATAATAAATAAATAAAATTATTGCTAAAGCCCTACAACATAGAAAAACATTTAGATGCTCAGCACTCTGTCAACGGCTAATAAGTCTTTCAGTAGAACATCAAAATTAAATAACTAGCTAACTATTAATTAACAAGGAGGTCATTATTGCCAGCTCCAGATTTCACAAATATATGCTTGCTTTAAGAAATGTCCATATTAATAGAAACAACCTTTTAAAGTATGTAACTGAAAAATGTGGAAGAATAAGAGAGACAACTTGTCTCACACCGCAATTACCTGTCGAGAACTATATTCGAATTTAGTTAAAATGTTGTCAATCTTTTCCAGCATTTGTTGGTAATAACTGGCTCTTGCAAGTACCATAGTTTCAATAGTTCCTTTGTCAAATGTTAGGGGGAATGTAAACCATGGATATTCACTTGACAAACCAATCAAGCAGGGAAAAACCCCTTCATGAGAATTATCGTGTGCATAATCATTACGACACAACTCGACCAACTTCATTATCACTTGAAGCTGCTGACCAGCTCTAAAAAGTGGAATCAAGAACTCTTCCAGAAAACAGGGTATAGCAACTCCATCTCGCACCTGAGATCAGTTTGTCTACATGATTATAGATGCTATAGAAGAAATAATAATAAAGAGAAAATACTCCTAGGACAAGAAGCTTCTAGAATTGATCAGGAAGCATTACCTTAATGGTGGATAATGGCAAGTCAATGGAAATTCCAGTATCAACAAATGCAGAAGTTTGAAGCTCGTTGACATACTCCACTATGAACTCGTGATAAGGATCGCTAATTCTGCCATCATAAATCCATGATCTAATGAAACCACAATATGGTTCATATGCCTGGAGAAAGAGGAACTTGAGGAGGGCACAATGATCTGGATCAGCAACCTGAAAAAGACAAGCAAAACCTTTATTAATAAAAATTTTAAATTCATCAGTAAAACAGAATTATTTATTTAACCTTTGCATGCATGCTAATAAATACATGCATTTTTATCTAATCTATCATTTTATTCACTTCATAAAACTAAAATCATAGCTTCCACAAAATGCAAGGGGACAATAAGCTTAACACTACTTGCTGCAATAAAGCAAGGCCGGTTCTGGCCCAAGGCCACCAAGGCAGTGGCCTTGGGCCTCGGTATAATGGGGCCTCAAAAAATTTTTGAAAGCTCAAAAAATAATTATTATGAAATTTCCTCAATTTTCTTACATTAGATATTTCATGATAGTGCAAATAAAGTAGGGGCCTCCCTACCAATAATGTCTTTCAATTTATTGCTGCTTTTGAATTTTTATTTTTAATTATAAGATATTTTTTATAATAAATAGTAGGCACCATCCCCATACCTAACTGATTTTCAAAAAAGTTTTATATTGTATTCCTTGAAAACGAAAATTGATTCTCGTACAAATCAAATGATGAGTGAATACCAAACGTACAATATTTCTTATCATGAGAAACTGTTTTATTCAGACATTTTTTATGCCAATATGCTTGTAAAAAAAATTATGTATAGAGGCCTTGTGATAATTTATCGCCTAAGGCTTAAAAATTTTCAGGACCGGCCATGAATCCATTGAGTGGCCTAATTTGAGAAACAGCATCACATAGCTCTTCTTGTGGATACTTCATCATAACAGTTTTCTATTTTCAAAGAAGCAGAGATGAAAGTATAAGTATCAAATCAATCATAAATTCATGTTATGGGAATACAACTAGAAGTCCATGAAGATTTTCCGGTTTTATTAATTTTTTGGACTACTGACCAATATGTTGCTAGTTGACAAAATGAACTTGATGTTTGGAAGACATGACAGAGAGAACAAATGATAAACATGTGAAGGGCTGCCTTGGAATGAAAACTAGCAAAATGAAAGCATGACATACGAAAAAAAATTACAAAATACAATATTCAACCAAAGACGAGTGGACCTTTAGCTGAGCATACAAATATGAGAGCAGAGCACCGCCTCTGGGGAAGATACTGAACTCTAGATTTGCTTCGCTGTTTAGGTCTTCGAAAGACAAGGCTGGAAAGTTAAGGGCAAGATTATTGATATTGCAGATGTTTCCAAGGGATTCCATCTGAGTCCTCAAGCCAGTCGTGTGAAGATATACCTCCAAGACCGTAACTTCTGAATGCCCAATATTAGTAAGACAGCCTCCAAGATTACTCTTCGAGGAACGCCTTAAACTCACAGATGCAGATAATGTATTAAGTGCAGAGATATAGCCATCTACGACCTTCCCCACAGCAACTGCAAATGCTTGGTTGCTAAGGGTGCGCTTAGGTGGTGGTCCTCTCAACTCTTCAGAGGAATCATTATTTCGATATTCCTCCTTGTCTACTATTCCATCAATATCCGGACTCGTGAAGTAACTGACAAACTTATGGAGGAGGAAAACAATGCAACCAAACTTGCCAATAGATTTAAGTAGATCTCCTAAAGCAGAAGTACTCAAACACCGGGTCCATAAACTTGGAATTTGATGAGAAGTTCTATCTGCTGAATTGTAACAAAATACTGCAGAGAGTTTATCAATAGATATTAAAGCAGATTCTACACCCTGTAGAGCATTCATCACCAATCTCACCAAACTGGGCTCCTGCAGCCATCAGAAAGAGATTGATAAGAAATATTAGCTAAAAAATTTTTCTGTGGCTATAAAAAAAATTGTACAGGAGGTCTATTAAATAAAAGAAAGACAAAGGTAAAATGACAGTGCAATAAAAGAAGGCAAAAGGATGAATAGAAAGATAGAAGGATTGTACGAAAAGAGAAAAATTGTACAGCAGCATATGCGCAGAGGGGATATTTGGGGCATAATTTTAATGCAGATATACCAAGCTCTTATATTTTCTGCATTGTACTTAATCACATTATATAGAGAATGTCTAATATGAACATCTTAACGGTTGGAAACTTGAACCTACGAAATGAAATCATTGCGTATGATGAAAACAATACCTCAGCATACAAGTCTTGGGTAATACTTGTTGCTGATGTCGCTCATCTCCCACTAATCCTCCCTCTATCTCCTAGGTGTTTTGTACCTACAAGTAAGAATATATCCTAAATCAATAGATTGCTTCATTCAGATTGCTTTTGGTTCAAATTCAATACTTTAATACACTGCCAAGCTTATTTTTTCAAATCAATAAGACTTATTACAGAGATTCATTGTGTAATAGAAACCCACCCCCCACTGTCCAATTGAATGGATAAGTTAAGTGAGAAGGTCTATAATATATCATATAGGCATATGATCTTTATAGCAAGAGTTGTATGTGTATGCTCGATCATTTTTTGTGGTCTCCCCAACCTTACCCCTTAAATTTGTGTTCTCATTCACAAAAACCATAAGCTATTAATCCTCATGGTCCTATATATGGCCCACGTTCACCCTTTCCCCTGAATTCAATTAGCCAAATGGGTTTCCATCAAAAGAACAGGGAGAAAGAAAGGAGATATTAATTTTATTAAGACATATATACTAAGTTTCAGAACTCAAGTTTAGACCAGCGATAAGTTTGCCAATCAAAACATGATAAGTAAAAGATCCACAAAAGATACAAATTATTAAATGAACAAAAAACAAACTGATTTATTAAAATTTTCATTTTTTTGGTTGTAGTAAATACCCGTATCAATCAATTAACCATATACAAAAACCAGATCATGTTTTCCACTAATAAATTATCTCATGGTACTGCACTCCTGACGCGTTGTACAATCTCTGGCGTACAAAAAAAAAAAAAAAAACCATATCACACAGCCCCACATTACTTAAGCAATCATAATTATGCATTGTTCAACTAGTATGGAACGAAAATTCCGATTGATACAAATCATAGTACAACGCGCATTTATATATGGATAGAGAGAAAGAGAGGTAGGGGGAGGGTTCTTACAGAGACAGTGGAAGCGGGGTACAGAAATTGAGAAGAGTGAGAGTGAGAGGACGCGCCAGTTTGAGAAGGAACGGAGTCCCACGATCTAGGCGGTATCCATGGGTCATCGAGCTTCAACTGCTCCATCAGAGACGCCATGACGTCAGTCGGCGATTCCACCGCCATGCGTGGTGGTTACACCGGCCGGGTTAAGGTGGGGCAAATACTCCGGAGGTGTGCAGAACTGGGAGAGGTTAAAAATGGAGAGAGGGAAAAACAAAAGCGAAATGCCTTTAGTGCGCTTTCTATTGATTTGATGCCATTTGAACTGGAATCGCATTAGAAACAAACGCACTTTCTATATTCGTTAAATTTCATTTTGTTATTTGTATATTTGTTTCAAGCTTGTTACGTTCTCTCTCAAATTAATCCAAGAAAAATTTACAAAACACCCCATGTAATTACACTTTATACAAAATATTTTATAAATTTACATCTCACATACTATGACTTTATTTGGTGACAATTAAAATCATATTTTTAATATATTTTAATAAAAATTAATTAAAAAATTGTGAATTGTATGAAATATGTTATTAAAGTTAATTTTTGACTTGACTAAAAATTAAAATCTAAATTTTATTTCCTACCGAACAAGAGCTATATTTTACATAACGATTTACTAAAAACTATATTTGGTATTTTGTTTACAGTAAAAAAATATCGTCATCAAATATATCATATAGACATGCTGGCCATACAGGTCCTATGAAAACAGACCACACATAATCCCCTGCCCCCCCCCCCAAGCATTAATGCTGGCCTGTACAGACCCTATGAAAGTTGGCCCGTACAGCCAGCATTAATCTATATCATATTCTAATAGTATTTAGAAATTCAAGGACAGATATGGAATAAAGGTCAGGATGTTGCATCAAGTTACGTAAAACTCTTGAATACTTTAAAAAACTCCATTTACTCTTCTTTATGAAATTATTAACCTCATGACCTTAAGCATCAGAGCGTTTCCAAACAAAATTCCAGTCTTCATGGGAGTTTAACAATGTAAACCGAACAAAAGATATGTTAACTACATTGACAAAGAGCCCACCAATTCCCTGATTAAAATGACCATCCTACTATTTTACACATGCACAAGGTTTTCGACCCATTAGCAGAACTCACTCGGAAATGGCCAATTGAGCTCGGATGAGCTTCGCAGCGGCAACCATGTTGGTCAGTGCAGGCTTGACTTCTGAATATTTGCGAGTCTTAAGGCCGCAGTCAGGATTGACCCACAGGATACGGCTCTCAAGTACTCCAAGCATCTTGTTGATGCGATCAGAAATTTCATGAGTCGATGGGATTCTTGGTGAATGGATGTCGTATACACCAGGACCAATGCCTGCACCGTACTTCATTCCCTCATGGAAAACTGAAAGAAGCTTCTCGTCTGACCTAGAGTTCTCGATAGTGACTACATCAGCATCCATGTCCATGATTGAGTGGATAATGTCATTGAAGTTTGAGTAGCACATATGGGTGTGGATCTGCCCAAAACATTAATAAAAACGATGTTAAGAATCGTACCAAAGTTATTGCGTGTGAAGAGAGATTCCGATTTAATTTGTAACGCTTGTATTCATGGCAGAAAACTGTATACTTCGTCAACATTTTCGTACATGTGAATAAAAGTAAACCGTGCAGACAATGCAAAGGGATTGTATGATATGTACTACTTTTCCAAGCGAACCTGGAAAATGATGTCGAAGATTTTCATAGGCTATGTCCCACAACTACCCTCTATAGCCGACAATCATCACTAACCTAGGCAACTGCTCGAAGAAGAGTTGAGAAAAGTGAGAATAAAAGTAGTTTTTTCACCTAGTTTGGAAGACCAGAATGAATACAGACCTGGGTGGTGTCTTGAACTCTACAATTAGTTATCCGGAAGGAGTGTACAGCCCAGTTCAAGTAAAATGCTTGCTCGGACTTTCTAAGAGGCAAACCTTCTCTTAAAGCCGCCTCGTCAATTTGAATAATACTAATTCCAGCTCTCTCCAGATCTTCAACCTCATCCTTGATGGCCAAAGCAATCTGATAGCTGGTCTCAAGTCTAAGGGGGAGAAAGAGTCACATTAAAATTGCCAAAAATCTTGAAAAAAGACGTAGAGCAGAATGAATATGATTTGGAAACCTGGGTTGGTCGTTTCTGACAAATGACCAATTCAGAATGGTAACAGGTCCAGTAAGCATTCCCTTCATTGGACGCTTTG
This sequence comes from Olea europaea var. sylvestris, assembly GCF_002742605.1. NCBI lineage: Eukaryota > Viridiplantae > Streptophyta > Magnoliopsida > Lamiales > Oleaceae > Olea > Olea europaea. The sequence goes on along the minus strand of NW_019263600.1, from coordinate 96,301 downwards.
TCAGGCTCTGAGCTAATGTTGACCAGAAGACTGTCATTGCTTTTGGGCGGCTAACATCACCGTAGATTATAGGTGGCTTGACACACCTAGATCCATACGACTGAACCCATCCATTCAAAGTGAAAGCAAAACCAGACAACTGCTCTCCAAAGTACTCCACCATGTCGTTTCTCTGTAATTGCATATTTTTAGTAAAAACTATTAGATGTTTGTGATTACGTTTTCTTATTGTCTTTTGTACAATAATAGTACTATTATCACACCTCTGGTTCTCCATGAACCAAAACATCAATATCAAGCTCTTCTTGAAGTTTGACTATTTTACTTATTTCCTCCTTAATGGCGTTGACATATTCTTCTTCAGACATCCTAGAAGAATATCAGAAGAAACGCTTAATTGAAGTCCCGAGGAAATTGAAATAATAAAACAGAACTAAAACGGAAGAAACTAACTTGTTAGCCTTGTACTCACGACGTAATTTCCTAAGCTCCAATGTTTGAGGGAAAGATCCAATAGTAGTGGTCGGAAGAATGGGAAGAGTTAGCTTTTTCTGCTGAGCTTCCAACCTGTTTCTCACGTTCATGGCTCTACGATGGTCAGAACCCTTCAAGGCAGAAGCCTGAATAGAATGACAAAAATCAATGTCATCATTAGAAAAACAAAGACATGGCAGATCAAGAAAGTGTGGAAATGGTAAGTCGTGAATAAGAGACTTACAGCCTTCTGAACAGCTTTATTTGTCACTCTTGGAGAGGATTTTCTTGAAGCCTGAGCTGCTTCATTAGCAGAGAAGAATGCCTGAGGAGATAAAAGCCAGGGCAAAAGGGAGAGTAAATGACTTCCAGTAATAATGTAAAAAGCAATGTTCAGTATGGAAATGAAAAGCAATTAGTATTTCCTTGCTCAAAAAAAACCTCATCAATCTAGTGAACTATGAAACAAGTCTAAATAACAATGGAAACAGATCCCGCGAACTGATATCTCTCACCTGAAACATTTATCTCAAGATGCTAGCATAAAACATCAAATTTTCCACACTTTAAAGTAGAGCTAACTTTTGGAGGTAATGTATTTCAACCTTAACCATTTAATATAAGGTCAAAACTTTAAATATACAGAAAGGAGAAACCGCAAACATGAATTCAAACAATGGATTCTTACTAATGTATTATAATGCAATGTGCATTTGAACTGTAGCAATACCTAGATTACAAGCAATCCAATATGAAAGAAAAAGAGAACTAGAAAACTAATGAAGTACCTCATCTTTCTGACCAGAAACTGCTTTTGCCAATGCATTGACTTCAAGTAGCTTCTGTGCAGCAAATGCAAGCCATGACTTGAGTTCTTTGTCCAACTTGTTTTCATTGACCATGTCAACTGCAGTATGAAGAAGAGAACAAGATGTCGAGACTACAAGCTTGTCTGAAGAAAGAAATGACAAAGGTGTTAATCAAAGCTCAAATTAATTTTAATGCTCACCAATCTAACACAATAGGGAAAGAATATTATGCAAATTAATACAGACAAAGAAACTGAAATAGTGTATATTTAATTGTTGGGGTGATTAGTCACAGGTCTCGAAATCAAAGCTGTCCTTGGTCTGGCTAGTGGTGAATTCTTCTTAATACTGCTTCAAAGATTAGTTAAGAGAACTAACTGCTTGTATGGCCTTCTCCATTTATCTTAAATTTTGATCTTTCCATTACATTTTCCTCTCTTCCTTATGTCAATCATGAATATAATTTTCACAATGAAACATTATAGCACGTTTCACGTCCAGCAGCAGGCTGGATGACTGGGCAAGATGCAGTTTTAAATCACATGCAGTATGCATTAAATTTTCAAAAAAGTGCTAGTGACCTTATGCATTTAAGAAAATTTCAGACTTTAAGTACAATAAAAATTGGAGAATTACCTTTTCCAACTATACCCTCTAAAGCCTGCAAGGTATTAAGAGAAGCGGCTAGGTTGTTAGCCCAAATGTTTCTTCCATCAATAACTCCAGCAAAAAGATATTTTTCCAATGGACACCCACCCCTAATTAGGTCAAGAGTCTTTGATCCACGGACTAAATCAAACCCAATAGCAGTAACACCCTTCAAAGCAGTTACTGTTTTGTAAGTCTCAGAAGGGAGATCGGCAAAATATGTCTCGACGAGAATATTCAAACCAAACAAGGACGACTCGAGCTCTGAATAGGCATGAGTAAATTCATGCAATCTCTGAGAATCAAGATCCATCACAAGGGTAGGCTCATCAAACTGAATCCAGTTAGCACCGGCTGCCTTTAATTCAGCAACAACTTCCCTTAGCAAATGGTAGAAGTCACAAAATGATTTAGACAACACGAACTATAAATTTAAAGAATCCACATAAAGAGTATATTGTGAACTTACTTGTAGATAGGAAGAATTTTATCAATCAGGGAAAGAAGAGAAAACGATTTCTTCACACCTTTTGCCGGTTTTGATAACAATAGATAAGAAACAGGCCCCACAAGGACTGGAACAGTATCGACGCCTATCTGCATTGACAAAAATACCAGAATATTATTGAGTCATAGAGATTCCAATTTTAATGTTAACATTACATGAACTTTAGATAAAGAAAACTTACAGAGATATATATTCTATAACCTAGGGGACAAATTATAGAAACTGGTATCACCAACAAAAAAGTACAATAGACAAAGTAGATATCAAGGGATAAGATATTCCAAATCTACAAGTAGTTTTAGCAAAGATGAAACCCCTAACTCTGTTTTTCTGTTTTTTCTAACTGTATAAGAACCTTGAGCCAATTTACAACATCTAAGGACATTTACATAAGTAGGAATGGTCTTCCAGAAGAAAAGCCATAAAGCACTTGAATGTATTGAAACAGGGTGAGTTCAGACATTAACTCAAAGTAATCCATTGATAACGATAGAATGGCTTCAAGACAGTCTATAATGGCTGTGAAGTGATTGAATCTACCAGTCATCTGAGAACCCATTACACTTTTCCTTGACATGACAAAATTTTCAGTTACATTGAATTGGGTGACAATTGGAAAACAAATGTTGAGATCATCCTACAAATTGCACATCTCCTCCAGTCTAATATAGTGCTCATGAACAAACCTATCAATGTGAAGAACATATAATCCTACAAAATTTCATCTTTCAACAGTGTAAGATATGTCCTCTTTGGTTTCTACTGCCACATGGGAGGATCCTTCAGGAATTAATAACAAGACAACCAAGGTTCAAAACATTTCTATTAAGAAAATCTAATCTAGAATTAATTTTCTGGAAAGATAAGGCAATGAAACAAAACTATTCAAAAAAAGCGAAAGTAAACTTACAGATTTAGCCTCCTTGAATTCTTGCACCACCTTGTGAGATGCATAAGAGAATTCAGTATCAGGCCCCAACTCCGGAACAATGTAATGACTAAATTTATTGAAACGTGTTGTAGTTCAGCATGAATCATGGAAACAACAAATAGAAACTAATAGGATATTTAATCACCACTTACTAGTTGGTGTCGAACCATTTTGTCATTTCCATTGCAGGAACAGTGGAATTTCCCCTAGCCATTGAAAAGTAAACGTCGAATCCTATCTCACCTCCACTCCAACTATATCTAGAAGGAATTGCACCTAACATAGCAGTAGTGTCCAATACATGGTCATAGTATGAGAATGTATTGCTAGGAATATATTTGATGCCAGCATCCGCCATCTGCTTGCAAATGGACAACCTGAGGTCAGATGCCACCTTCTGCAACTCCTCAGCACTACTTTTCCCATCCCAAAAAGATTCCAATGCAAACTTGAGTTCTCTCTTGGGCCCTATACGAGGATACCCGACGATATGAGATGTCATTGCCCTGCTTCCCAAAAAGCAGCCAAAAATATAATTACGTTATGAATTGCGTTCACGGAGTTCAATAGTATTTTTCCTTTTCTTAAGCACACAAATTGTTATATTTTGATTCACGTATCATGCTTATTAAAATTGTGAAAGTGGTTAGCATCCCATAAACGGTCAAAAAGTAATCAAGCTTTCAACTCCATGCGCAAATATTCTTCGATCAAGCAAGCCTGTTGGCACCAAGTCCAATAATTCAGCAATAAAAATGGACACAACAAAAACCCAAACTTCAGAAATTTTTCACTCCTATTTGATTTTCAAACATCACTATTAAGCATTACCCTGAACTGAAAGAGCCCAAGATAAGCCAGAGACAAAAACTACAGATCAAACATCTTCATTGAAGCAATGTTGCAAACACATGCGTGTATGTTTTTAATAATAAAAGATTGGACCTTCTAACAGACATAAAGACTCAAATTCAATAATCAATTATCATGTGATTCACAATATACAAACACACCTGGTGTCTGCGTTGTACTAAATACCAAAAAGAGAATCACAGGGTGGCAGAAAACACACAAGCATTCATATCTCCTTAGTTACTGCTAAAGACAGGAATTTTTCTTATCAAGACAGCCCAAGATAAGCCAGAGACAAAAACTACAGATCAAACATCTTCATTGAAGCAATGTTGCAAACACATGCGTGTATGTTTTTACTAATAAAAGATTGGACCTTCTAACAGACATAAAGACTCAAATTCAATAATCAATTATCATGTGATTCACAATATACAAACACACCTGGTGTCTGCGTTGTACTAAATACCAAAAAGAGAATCACAGGGTGGCAGAAAACACACGAGCATTCATATCTCCTTAGTTACTGCTAAAGACTGGAATTTTTCTTATCAAGATAGCACTTCAACAAACAAGAAAGACCAAAAAGATCATATGTTTTAGTACCATACAACTCTCAACTATATAATAGAAGGTGGCGAGAACAGAAACCTGACTCGGAACTTGAAGCAAAATGGAGTTGGACGACGCAGATTAGCGAAGAAAGTTGGGAAGAAGATAGGGGAGGAGGAGGAAAGGGGCGCATTCCCAACTGTGATCTGTCTCATTTTTACTGATGTGCTTTGTATTGCTCGTCCTCTTCATATTCCTTCCAGTCAAACTCCTCGCTCTTCATAAACCTGGTACTTCGATTTCTTTTTACTTGCTTTCTTTCCTTTTTATTTATTTATTTATTTATTTATTTTTTATCTAAATTTAGATTAATAAAGAAAAACTATTTTTTACTGAAATAAGATTCATTTTTGGCTTTACTACTGAGGGGTGACCCCATCTCATGTGAGAGATATGAACATCTTTATGTACAAAAATTATGTACAAGTAAACTTTTCTTTCATTTTTTTTCCTTTTTCGTAAGTAATAAAAAAACTTAAATCACTATACTTGTTTAGGCCATCTCGAATGGACTCCCTTTTACACCATCTCCAACCTTGAAGCAAAATGGAGTTGGACGACGCAGATTAGCGAAGAAAGTTGGGAAGAAGATAGGGGAGGAGGAGGAAAGGGGCGCATTCGCAACTGTGATCTGTCTCATTTTTACTGATGTGCTCTGTATCGCTCGTCCTCTTCATATTCCTTCCAGTCAAACTCCTCGCTCTTCATAAACCTGGTACTTCGATTTCTTTTTACTTGCTTTCTTTCCTTTTTATTTTTATTTATTTATTTATTTTTATCTAAATTTAGATTAATAAAGAAAAACTATTTTTTACTGAAAGAAGATTCATTTTTGGCTTTACTGCTGAGGGGCGACCCCGTCCTATGTGAGAGATATGAACATCCTTATGTACAAAAATTATGTACAAGTAAACTTTTCTTTCATTTTTTTTCCTTTTTCGTAAGTAATAAAAAAACTTAAATCACTATACTTGTTTAGACCATCTCGAATGGAATCCCTTTTACACCATCTCCAACAGTGCAAAATGGTGCAACATTTCATTGCACCATTTTTTTCCACCAAATGGTGCAATGTCCATTTGGCCTTTCTCTTTCATTTTTCAAAGATAACGATTAGGGGTATTTATCACTTTCGTTCTATAATAATAATAATAATTAATTACTTATATTATTAAAGTTTATTATTTTTAATAATATAATCAATTATAATCAAGGTTTTTATAATTTAGTAATTATTTTCGTAAATTTAACGTAATTGTTTATAATAAATTAATAATATAATCAATTATTTCCATCAATTTAACATAATATATAAAATATGTGAATAATTTAGTAATCAATAATAATTCAGTATACTTGTTAATTTAACATAATTATGATTTAGTAATTTATATAGTTATAAAATAAATAAATTTTTTTAAATAAATACATTGTCAAAAATCGAAAGAATGAATAAAATAATAAAACGCTATTCATTTGGTGTAAGTTTTGGTATAATGATTGGAGATGAATATTAATTTGATGCAAAATGATGTAAATTTTGGTGTAGGACTGAATATTAGATGTGAGAAGCTGTCCTTGAAATGCGACGTCCATTTTTTGAAGATAATAATTGATGGAGAGGTGATGGATGTATTGCACGAGTCGACGAAATTATTCGAGCCCAACTCAATGGTAATTTATTTTTCATTGTTTATATTGATTATATTTAATTGTTTTTAAATCAGTATATATTCCCAAATATGATGAACTTGTTTTATTCTGCATATAAGAAATTGAATTAATGAACATAAGATTAAATTCAGAAATTATTATCTTTTACATCTACACAATAATATAATTTCAATGTCTTAAATTTTAAAATTAAATTTGTTGGAGCATAACTTCTAAAAAGAAGTTTAAGGATTTGCTTGACATAACTTTTGATTTTGTTTTTTGTAGAAGAGTTTTTGAAGGAAATTTCCATTATTTTTATTTGAAAACTAATATTTAAAAGAATTTCCTCTGAAATTCTTATAATTAGAAAAAAATACTTGCATAAAATTAGTCAAACGAATTCAAAATCAACTTTCAAATTTTAAAAGCTCATTTTGATTTTTCAAAAGTCGTGACAAATGGCCATAGCCGAACTTGAGAAGAGGTACAAGAGGCCGCTACCTCAAGACCAACTCTTTAGGGTGCCCCAAAAAAAAAATTAAGTAAAAAATAAAAAATTATTTATTTCCTTTTTTAAAGAAAACCTACAATTGTTTATAATCGTTGACTCTTGCTCCAAAAAAATGTGACTTCTTCAACAATGATATCGTGAATCACAGAATTAGTGTTTGAATTAGGAATACTCATTCCACCTTGTGACACCCCTCAATATGTATTTATGCATCGTTGCAAACATTTGTTGATATGATTATTTATTAATCCTAGTTTTTATAATTGCCTTTAAGTGATGTATTCTATATATTTAATTTATTACTATATAGTTTTGTCCTTTGAAAATCCTGTTGACTAGATCATTGATTTGTGCGTGGGGATTGAATTGTTTTTCTCGATCTATGATCCATTATTAATTAATGTGAATTTGGAAGATAGTTGCGGAGAATTGCTGATGTGAAATGAAATTTTTATTCAATGAGAATCTCTTTGTACACTAAATTTTTTGTATGATTAGGGATATCCGACTTAACTAAAATCTTTGTAGTTGTCATAGAAATTCCTCTTGAAAGTGCAATGTATAACTGTCCATGTGAGAATACATGTTGTGGAAGATATATTCCTACGCGAGGTATTGTCTGTCCTTGGGCCTTGTTGATTGTCATTGCAAAACATAGGCGTGCAGGAAATTGTTTCCGTATGAATTTGAATGGATATCCTTTATCGTTTGCAGGACTTAATGGTATACACGGAATGAATACATGTTTGCCAGAGTACTATCTAGTAGTTATCTCTGCATGTATATCGTGTGTACTGAATTGACGACAAACCATCATACTCCCATTGTAGAGCCCACTTGAAGGATCTAGATTTCTCAAGAGCATTATTGGACAATTTATTTTCAACACTAATGGATGAGGTGGTGTGACATCCCAAGACTTTAGTAAGTTTTGTGTTGTGATGTATATATATATTTTTTAGTAAGTTTATAATGCATTGTACATTTTACGTAACATAATAAAAGTTTGTTAATTATATTATGACCTTATGAAAAGAATTGAATTAAAATTTTGGTTTAAAAACCATGTGGTAGAATTGAGGAAATAAAATGGCTACCTTTCATTAATTACCTTGCCACTCTAGACATTAAGATGACACATGGTATGGTAGGGTTAAGATAAGGTAGCTACCCTACACTTATCATTTTGCCACCTTAAACACTACAAAGCCAAATGACATGATAAGGTAAAGTGTGGCAAAATAATGATTATGGAAAAATAAATTAATTGTTAATTTAATTCTAAATTACCACTATAAATAGGGGATAGGGTGATTAAGGGAAATGCATACAACAAAACAAAAGTCAAGTAACTTTACAAAGGTAGCACTTTAGGGGGTATATTCAATTGAGACTTTTTAAAGTGGGTGACTTTTGGGGACTTTGTGGAATTTCAAGTGATTTCTATGGATTTGGTAAGAATTAATAAAAGTTTTTTCTGAATTTGTGGAGACTTTTATTAGAGACTTTTAAAGAGTTTGAAGAATTTTGAAGACTTTTTATATTTTTTAAAAGAATGTATTAAACATATATAATGTAATATGTTTAACAACTTCTTATATATTCAAATCGTCCACAACTCATATAATTGAAAATGCAAAGTAATAAATCGTATTTTTCATGTCAATTTTTTTCCAAACAAAAAAAAAACAAATATTTCGCCAAACATAAAGTGCTTTTTCATCTTATATCAAGTAGATTAACAAATAATAAAAATATTAAAAAAATAGTTTGAAGAATTTTGAAGACTTTTTATATTTTTTAAAAGAATATATTAAACATATATAATGTAATATGTTTAGCAACTTCTTATATATTCAAATCGTCCACAACTCATATAATTGAAAATGTAAAGTAATAATTCGTATTTTTCATGTCAATTTTTTTCCAAATAAAAAAAATAAATATTTCGCCAAACATAAAGTACGTTTTCAACTTCTATCAAATAAATAATAAAAATATTAAAAAAAATAGTTTGCAAAATTTTGAAGACTTTTTATATTTTTTAAAAGAATAAATTAAACATATATAATGTAATATGTTTAGCAACTTCTTATATATTCAAATCGTCCACAACTCATATAATTGAAAATGTAAAGTAATAATTCGTATTTTTCATGTCAATTTTTTTCCAAATAAAAAAAACAAATATTTCACCAAACATAAAGTACGTTTTCATCTTATATCAAGTAGATTAACAAATAATAAAAATATTAAAAAAATAGTATTTCAGTAATGATCATTAAAAAAAAATAAAAAATCAAAAATTTCTAACAGCATTCCACATGTTCGCTGTAAGAGCAGCCCTCCATGCATTAGCATTCTCTCTTTCTTATTCTTTCCCCTCAAAAAATGGTCCAAAATCTTTCCCCTCATTAATCGAAAAAGATGAAGAATCTTCGTTATCGGGTTCGACTGGAAATTCATCTGACCGACATTCTTTCCGGAGAAAATTGTGTAATCCTACACAAGTTATATGAGTTCGGCTTGTGTACGATATGGAAATGGAGGAGCTGTTTTGAAAATTGTAAATCTTGATTTAAATATACCAAATATCCTCTCAACTACGTTCCTCAAGGAAGCATGACGAAGATTAAACAACTCTTTTGTATTTTCAGGGTCATGACCTTGACCAGCAAAATCTTGAAGATGATAACGGACACCTCGAAAAGGAGTTAAAAACTGACGTCGATTTGGAAATCCACAGTCTCCCAAAAAATATTTACCTGAATATAAAATACTTGTAAAGTTAACAAGTAATTTAAGTCCATTTCTCATTGTTAAAGCATCACTCAACACTTTAGAATCATGTGCTAGTCCCTCCCACCCACTAATCACGTATATAAATTCCAAATCAAAGTTACATGCGGCCAAAACATTCTAAGAAATTGTTCCATGACAATTTCTGTAACTACTTGCATCACGTCCAGTTACCATTGTTGGAATATGGGTACCATCAATAGCTCCAATACAATCCTAAAAATAATAAAACAGTACAACAAATTCACGAGAACATTAATGAAAACATAAAAGAAAAATTGTAATACGTCTTATTTCATCACTTACTTTGGAGTAAGGATAAAATCTTGTACTTTCCCATATTTTTTCTGGCACAACGAATCCCAGTTTGACCATCATATCTACCACAAATTTGTTTAATGTCTGTAAAATCTTGTTGAAACTTCGGCTAGTAATGAAATGTGATCGACCAAATTTTTGACGAATCAAGCAATATCTAGTATTCTGACCAACAATAAGTAGGAACGTTGCAAGCATTTCTTCTACACAAATATACCTAGTATCCTGTAAGGATGTTTTTTCTCTAATGATATTGTTTAATTTTAGAAATATATCAATTTGTGTATATATGGATGGGGTTGTGAATCATATTCAACCTTTGCTGCTTTGTTGCCTCTAGGTTCCGTCAATGTTTCATCCTTGACATATGATAGTTACTAAACCCAGTTGAAGAATCAAGCCATTAAGATAAGTGCTTGAAGTTGGGTATGGGTACCATTAATGGACTTAAAAAAAATAGATAACATATAATACAGGCAAAATTGATAATTTATTTGATAAATAATTTGCAAGTTCTTTCTCTAGTAGATTTTACACAAATAAACTGATATATTATTATGCAGAACCAAACTGATGAATATGCACGTCTATTTCAGAGACATTAACATATTTATACGTTGATTTTGAAAAATATTCCAATTTATCAAAGATACCAATATAACTTTTACAGTACACATATCCTAATATGATTGTGGAAGTCGTTTAAGCCACATTACTATAATTCAAAATTATCAGACCCAACCAGCCAATCAACCAGGTCGGTACACTGGGTTCGATGGATCATAGAGACGGAATAGTAACTGCATGGTTAGGACATCAATGAAAATTCAGCAAAATGAATATTTACCTACGAGACTACATTCACAAACATATAACCAAACACAAAGTTACCCACACAGATCATACCAGTCTCTATAACCTGAACAACATCAATGAAAATTCAACAAAATGAATATTTAGGATCGATTCAACACATCAAAAATCAAGAATTCAAATGAAAATAATAAATGAAACAAAAAATCCACACAGTTGTCAAGCACAGTTGTCTGCTCATTAAAACCAATAACCCCAACCAGATCCGACGAATTCAACGTCGCAACTTCATTTGTTGATGTATTAATTATATGGTTATAGAAAAGTGTGGCTCTGTATAAAATAGTCAAAGATTGTCGAGGGTGTTGCATTTCAGGCCGGAAAACGTGTTTTCCTGTGGGTATGTTCCAAAATCAAAAAATCTCCAGAATTGTTTTCTTCAAGTTTGCAATTTTGGAGATGGGTTTATCCATAAATCAAACAAAATACTCATAGAAGAAGAGATAGAGAGGTGCAAAGCGTGATTACCTGATTGAAGGAGATGGAGGAGAAACCCTAGAAGAAAAACAATCGACCGGCTTGTGAGAAATATCTCGTTGGATGAGAGATTTTTGTTGTGAGAATTCTATGGACGTTCTTTACCAAAAGTCTCTGAAAGTCTACGAAAATATAAATTCCCCGAAAGTCTTTCTTAATTGAATACCCGAAACTTGTAGAGACTCTTATAAAGTTTTAATTGAATACCTCGAAACTTATAGAGACTTTTTAAAAGTCTCTATTGAATACACCCAAACTTTTAGAGAGTCTTTAAAAGTCTCAGTTGAATACACCGAAACTTTTTAAATCTCCCAAAGTCTTTAAAAGTCACAATTGAATACAACCCCCTTAATTGTCTTGCAACATTGAAGGTGAGTAGCCTATACCTACTTTTATTCCAAACATATTTATTTCAATTATGTTTATTGGATTACTTCTTGCTTTTCAAATCAATTATATATCCAAGATTCTACCCATTGATATTGATATTGGATATTGGCATTGCATTGGATAGTGATTGATATTATTGTTTTTACACCAAATTGGTGTAATTGAGTATTCCATGTATTGTTATTTTCATATTGCACGCACGGGTAAGAACCAACAGCTATAATCGGGGCCCATAGACCATAATTTTCACAATCCCAATTTACTGATTTAATTCTATGTAAAAAGATTTCAAAATTTTGTATACTTCGTGAAGAGTGAAAACTTTTGGCAATTTGTAGAGTATGGAGTAGGCAAGCATCAATAAACATAAGATAATTAAAAATTTTCTTATATACTTGGTTACATTGCAAAAAATATATTAGAGACTAGTAGATATACAAAAGTTCTCCTACCAAAAGTGGCACTATGCAAAAGTCGCCCTAAGCACCATATCTTACTACGATAACTAACCAATTTGCACCAAAATTTATACATCAAAGACCACCCGGACATATTATTTCTCCAGGAAAACTATCCGAAAATAAGTATATTATATGGTGGCTTCAAAGTAGTTGATGTGGTAGTGGATTCCTACAAAGTTGTTAAAGCCCGGAAAATCTGGATATATTATCCACATGTGGATTTCTTTGACAAACATGCAATTTTGCCATCTTCTGAAATCACCCATTCTCCAGAGGTAAAGTCAATGTATTCGACCGTGATCATCTACAATAAAAAAAATAACGTGAATATATTTATTCGACGAGTAATCTATACCATAATCTTTCTTTAATTTGAATAAGTAAGGAAAACAATGGGCCCCAATTATAGATATTGATTCTTACCCGTGCGCGCAATATGAAAATAACAATACATGAGCTCAATAATCAATTACACCAATTTGGTGTAAAAACAATAATATCAATCACTATCCAATGCAATGCCAATATCCAATGTCAATATCAATGGGTAGAATCTTGGATCTATAATTGATTTGAAAAGTAAGAAGTAATCCAATAAAAATAATTGAAATAAATATGTTTGAAATAAAAGTAAGTATAGACTACTCACCTTCAATGTTGCAAGACAATTAAAGTGCTGCATTTGTAAAGTTACTTGACTTTTGTTTTATTGTATGCATTTTCCTTTCTCACCCTATCCCCTATTTATAGTAGTAATTTAGAATTAAATTAGCAATTAATTTATTTTTCTATAATCATTATTTTGCCACACTTTACCTTATCATGCCATTTGGCTTTGTAGTATTTAAAGTGGCAAAATGATAAGTGTAGGGTAGCCACTTTATCCTAACCCTACCATACCATGTGTCATCTTAATGTCTAGAGTGACAAGGTAATTAATGAAAGGTAGCCACTTTATATCTTCAATTTTACCACATGGTTTTTAAACCAAAATTTTAATTCAATTCTTTTCATAAGGTCATAATATAATTAACAAACTTATCTCCTATCAAGGGTTTACTAAGATTTGGGAAAAAAGGGAATGTGAGTAGTCTATACCTACTTTTATTCCAAACTTATTTATTTCAATTATGTTTATTGGATTACTTCTTGCTTTTCAAATCAATTATAGATCCAAGATTCTACCCATTGATATTGACATTGGATATTGGCATTGCATTGGATAGTGATTGATATTATTGTTTTTACACCAAATTGGTGTAATTGATTATTGAGCTCATGTATTGTTATTTTCATATTGCGCTCACGGGTAAGAATCAACATCTATAATTGGGGCCCATTGTTTTCTTTACTTATTCAAATTAAAGAAAGATTATGGTATAGATTACTCGCTGAATAAATATATTCACGTTATTTTTTTTATTTTTATTGTAGATGATCACGGTTGAATACATTGACTTTACCTCTGGAGAATGGGCGATTTCAGAAGATGGCAAATATTGCATCTTTGTCAAAGAAATTCACACGTGGATGACATATCCAGATTTTCCAGGCTTTAACAACTTTGTAGGAGTCCGCTACCACATCGACTACTTTGAAGCCACCACTATGATATACTTATTTTCGGATAGTTTTCTTGGAGAAATAATGTGTCCGGGTGGCCTTTGATTTATAAATTTTGGTACAAATCGATTAGTTATCGTAGTAAGACATGGTGCTTAGGGCGACTTTTGCATAGTGCCACTTTTGGTAGGAGAACTTTTGTAATACAACTTTTGTATATCTACTAGTCTCTAATAAACTTTTTGCAGTGTAACCAAGTATATAAGAAAATATTTAATTATCTTATATTTATTGATGCTTGCCTACTCCATACTCTACAAATTGCCAAAAGTTTTCCCTCTTCACAAAGTATACAAAATTTTGAAATCTTTTTACATAGAATTAAATGAGTAAATTGGGATTGTGTGGAACTCCATTTGGAAGTGATATGTTGAGAAACTCTGGTTGATAGTAATTATTTGTGTCATCAATTGCCATATCATAACTGAGGAACTCTTTAGTTTCACCTGGAAAAAGATCAATCATTTTTTTGTTTATGAGATCAACGTTTTCATTTGTAGTTGATAGAATCGCTCTTTATGTCATATATTCCGATGATTCAACATTATTTGGTAGGTCTGAGAAGACAAAGTTGATTAAATTGAGCTCTGGAGAGTTGTTGTTGTCGGAGGAAAGTACTATGTCTTTTAGAAGTGAGATGAAGTCTTCTCCTGCAGCTCGTTCTGTTCCATTGCCGATTTTGATCAAGTATTCCACGAATTGATGACCATTTTGCGCTTTCATATTCTGTGTCAAATGTAGTTTATGCATTTTTTCCCAAAGATATGATCGTACTAAACTTTCATTAACTATTTGTTGTCTTGTTGCTCGAGGGACAACTGGAAGAACCTGGCGAAAATCTCCCCCAAATACCATTACTTTACTCTCAAACGCTTCAAAGTTGTTCATGATGTCTTGAAAAGTCCTATCGACTGCCTCAATGTTTGCTCTCTTTGCCATTGGAGCTTCATCCCATATAATGAGTGCTTCTTGTTGTATAAGTTCGGCTCGACTGCTTTACTTTAATATATGACATATCGATGATTCATTTGTTTGCAACGGAATGTTGAATTTGGAATGAGCTGTTCGCCCTCTAGGGAGTATTGAAGTAGCTACTCCAAAAGTTGCAGTTGCAAGTGCTATCATACCCCGCTTATTTCAGCAAGTAATGCGCGATATAGAAATGTTTTACCGGTTCCACCTGGTCCATCAACAAAGAAAATCCCAACTTTTTTATTGTTTACTTTATCAAGTATGAGATCATATGATTGTCTTTGATCATGATTTAGATAATGTGATGCTTTTGTATCTTCAATTGGTGTTTCAATTGATAATTCATCTAACATGTCCTTTGTACTGAGAGAATGCGTATCTGTGGGGACATTTGTTAGTTGAGGCAAGTCATAGGCATCGATGCTTGTTCCCATGGATTGAAGGAATGATTGAATATCATGAAGTGTATACTGAAACTGTATTTGTGATGAGTCTTAATCTTGTTTTTTGAAATCTTCAGACATATGTTCGAAGTAAAGATCCCATAAATTTCTAACATTAGTAGGTTCACAATAAATCAACAGTGTAGCAAAGAGTCTTCTAAATGCTCGAGGCATGTCGAAAGCGGCTGCTTCATCTAAGCATTCAATGATACTTCGATCGGACTCAAGAAGCCCTCTTTTTTGGGCCGCTTCTCTAAAAATCCAAAATTGACTCCCATTAACATTCATGAGATCCTTAAAAGACTTTGGTCTCCTTACATGATTTAGTAATAAACGAAGATAATATCTTTGCCCCTCAGCTGGATTTGCTCCTGCAATGCGTGATATCACTTCTCCTTTTTTCCTTTTTGTCCATACACGGGCTTGCCTATTCCATACGTAGTGTTCTGGAAATTCTCGATATAAGAACCTCCCTGCATCTTCGTTGTTGTTACACATTTTGAATTATTCAGTCAACATCGTCCTTGAGATGTGATCAAATTGAATAACTCTGTTCAGATCTTGGTTTTCCCAATAAGATACCGTTTGTTAATTAGGGAGGTGAAGTTGTAAGTTGATGACAGTGGGTGATATTTCATTCAATTGGAATTCATAAATTCTCCATAAAGCTTCTTGTGCAGATACTCAACGTGCATCTTGGAATTCTCTTATTTCACTTATTGTCCTACTATCATCATCATGAGATATGTAGATAGCTGCTCTGTCATGACCTTTGTAGATATACTTGTATATGTATTTAACAGCTTTCAAACCAGAACAAATCTCTACATTGATATGACAATTATATCGTAGAAGCAAATACGGACTGGAAGGAACAACCCATCTGTTATTAAGTGTTGCATTTCGGACTTTGACCTATGAATTTGAAATTGAAGAAGTTTGACTATACTAATATTGTAAGTTAAGAAAAACTAATGTTAATAAGAATAATAATTGTATTTACCTTGTTTCCATCATTCATTCTTCTATATATTGGATATACATCATTTCCTTGCATTGTCTTCGAGGAAAATGGTCTTGGATAACGGAATCGACATGTTGTGTTTACTAAGCGAGGACATTCCTTGTTATATTCTTCACACGGTCCATGTAGCATGTGCTTGACAACTACTTCATAAAGAGGCATATTTGTTTCTTTGTCTCGGATTTCTGCTTGCACATATTTGTCATACTGGTCAGCATTTGTGATTTTGTAACCATTTTTCAATATAATTAACACGTGAGCATGTGGAAGTCCTCTTTTTTGAAATTTAATCACTTAAACATAAGCCGCAACTTTGCCAAGAATCTCTTTCTTCAATATTTGATCTTTTAGGTCCATTAGCTTTCCTCTAAAGACCCTTGTAGTGAGATCGAGTCTATCTTGAGGACGTTGACCTTTTTCGAGTTTGTCTTTCATTTCTTTCCATTCAGAATTGCATGTCATTGTTAAAAAAATATCTGGCTTTCCAAAATGTTGAACTAATGCCATAGCATCCAAGTAACGACGTTACATATCTCGTGGACCTCCAATAAATGAT
The DNA here is from genome assembly GCF_002742605.1 of Olea europaea var. sylvestris. Classification (NCBI taxonomy): domain Eukaryota; kingdom Viridiplantae; phylum Streptophyta; class Magnoliopsida; order Lamiales; family Oleaceae; genus Olea; species Olea europaea. The sequence continues at coordinate 79,364 of NW_019263600.1, read as the reverse complement.
GCAGGGAGAATAATTCTCTTTCCAACGTGATCTCCTCTTGTTTCGCCCGCATTTACAGTGTCAACGATTCCTTGATATAATTCTGATCGAATGCGTGATTGTTGTGTCATGTAGAAATCAAGCCTAATAGTTTCAAGCTTTATATACATGTCAACAATATATTGTTGTAGTAGTCGTCCTGCCCAAAGAAGTATCGATTTGCTGAACGATCGAATTTGGAGCTTGTAACAATAATATTCTCGGCAAGATATTTTTTATGCTTGGATTCGGGTAACTCCTGTTGAAAAACACAATAATATATATTAGATCATGGTTATATGAAGTATTTTAGATTAAATAAATGCATTTGTATGCAAAAATAAATTTCACCATGTCGTTCTTTTATGATGATATCCTCTGCAAAATTAAATTGGGAGAAATCGTTGGTGGTTGTAGTTGTACAAATCATTTTGCTGGTTACATTATTTTCAACTCTATTTCTCTTAATGTCTTGGTGCCAACCCGCCTCCCCATTAGGAAATAGCAGAGGATATTGAAGTGAATCGTAACAACTGAAGTAGTGTCGAATATTATGTCGATTTCCAGAATGTGCATGAACAACGATATCCCTGTCAAAATGTATGAGATCTTCATTTCCTTCTATCCATAAGGCAGTCCTTGATCTACAGTCGATGTATTGTATACACGTTGATCGACATTAACATTGCTTGCAACATGTATCTGTATACTGTCAATGCAGGATTGGTCATTTATGGTACAAAAAAATTGAGCATAAGGATTGTGTTGTAGAACTTGCATTAGTTGTTGAACAATGGTTTTATCAAGATCGGTATCTCTTAGTATGTGAATCCTGTTTTCCAATTCATGATCAACATCGTAAAAATACAATTGAAAAAATATAGGTCGTTTTTTTGGTAAAAGAGCTAAAAGATCATGGTATATTTGCCCTTGAGCTCTAAATGTGTACACTCCTTTGTTTGATGTAGCGAGATCTTTATCCAAATTTACACCGAACGCAGTGAAGGAGAATATGCTATTATAACCTCTTAGGTTTTTTTGAAATAAAATCCCTTCACTCGACTGTGAAGTAAACAAATGATACATTTGATTTGATATTTTGTTGTCAGCAAGTTGGACCTAATAAATGTTGATTGGAAAATTTTTAAATAATAAATTATACAAATGCTTGATAATAGAAGGTAGAAAATATATTTGTACCTAACCATTTTGACAACAAAATGCTGAAATTTCATACTCATATTTTGTTGCGCCACAAAAAGTGCATGAACGTATTTTCTTAAGCTCGTGTATTGGAGAACAAAAAGGTACAAATAAATTTATTCCTGTACAAATGGTCCAATAGTAGGACCTTGAATTTGATTCCAATTTTGTTCTTGTTTGATTTCAATGGAAGATGAGATACTGCACTTGTTGCCTATGTCCTGTGTGTATCTCTTCTTTCTTGATTCATTTGTAAGCTGAATTTTTCTGATCCTTTGCTCTTGTGAGAGCCTTGAGTATTTTGTTCTTTTACGTTGGTTATCCATGTGTAAGAACTTATTTCCTGTGACTCGACATCAAGAAAATAAAAGAGTTTAAAGAGTTATTAACTAGAGGACAGTCGAAGATGTAATCAATTAAACAAATAAATGATAAAATATATTTATTCTAGTTTTTTAATACTTCCAATTATTTGCCTACGATTGCCCGTCGAGGAGTCAAAATAATTTTCTTAAAATTATAATATATTTATTCAATGTAAATGTAAAATTAAAATTTTAATAAACAATTAACATTATTATTAAAACTTGTATTTGGATTACAAGGAGGATAAGTGTATATAAAAAAATCTCGAAAATTTTCAATAAAGAATTAATTAATCAACTTTAACAAAGAAGATACATAGAATCTCTGCAGTTTCCCAAATGCTAAATGTATTCACACCACAATTTTAATATGTGTAATAAATTAATAATAAATAAAGATTAATAATCTTTAATATAATTAAAATAGGATGTATTTATTATTTATTTATGGTATAAAATGTGGTTTGAATATAACCATCCTTTTTGGTGCTCGAAAAGAATATAAAAAAATTAATCTTGAAAGAATTAGAACTGTAAAGCTAAATTACACTCTTCATTCAAATTATGTAATACATGTAGATACTCATTTTCGTTAACAATTATACCAAAATGAAGTCGAGAAGGAAAAAAAGACGATTAAACTAAGCAAGTTGATGTAATTATCAATAGAAATGCACAAGAAAACCAAATTATACTCACTGAATATTAATTAAGGTTAAAAAAAGGCTATTTCAAATTAAACAATTAAATAACTAATATTTATTTAGACTAAACAAAAAAAAAAAGAAGAATTAAAAAATTGAAAAATAGTCAACTGATAGTTTAAAATGAATGAATCAAATAAATAAGAGCTTACTTGGACTTAGAGAGCAGAGTTGATGCCATGAAGAATTTGGTAGATTTGAGGCTGGCCATTTGTGGAAGAGCAGAAGTTGAAAAAATGAATACTTTCGTGCTTCAAAATTTAAGGAATCACAATTTTTGGGTTTAATTTGTTTATAGGTTTTGTTTCCTCCATAATACCACCTGCAAAATATGTGTTCGTCTGTGCGAGAGAGAGATGTTGGGGTGAGAATTTAAATGAGCAAATACTAACCAGAACCTAAATGGAAATGAATGTTAATTGAGATACATGCACATAAATACTAATTATAATTATTTTAGTATTAATGACAATGAATACATACATGAAGATGAATGTAATTCATTTATACTTAATTAATATAAATTAATGTCCAATGAAGTGATTCAAATTCTTTGATTGGATCGTACTTAAATGGTGTGTACATGAACTGACATATGAGATGTTGGGGTGAGAATTTAAATGAGCAAATATGAACTAGAGCCTAAATGGAAATGAATGTTAATTGAGATACATGCACTTAAATACTAATTATAATTATTTTAGTATTAATGACAATGAATACATACATGAAGATGAATGTAATTCATTTATACTTAATGAATATAAATTAATGTATGATGAAGTGATTCAAATTCTCTGAATGGATCGTACTTAAATGGTGTGTGCATGAACTGACATATGGGTACATGAATTGAAGTTTTTATTTCTTCCAATGTTTGTGAATTTGCGTTAGATATTTGGTTATGAAAATGAGAAATTGATGCTATTGTATGTTAGATTTTTAATTGCACCTATATTCAATGTATAATTATGTGCATGCGTGCATTTAGGTTAATATTTAGAGTAATGATATTTATAGATGATTAAGTGTGATAATTTTACAGAATTGAGGATGAATTTGCTGATAGGCGTGGGTGAACGTTCTCTTTCATTTTTATTTTCATTCTTCAAATATAACATTTTTCAGTTTAAACCTTAAAAACATTAGAGAATTCCTAGATTAATATTCTTTCCCCCATGGCCTATAGGAGACAGATTTTCTCAAATGAATGTTAATCACGTATATCTAATCAGTTGCCTTACGGTTCCCAAGGAAGAAAAAATAAGAGGAGCCAAATGGGAACTGATCACTTCTTTGAAAAATAAGAACCTGATTTCAGATGATTTAGACTGGATGGAAATTGGTATTTTTGCTTTGTGGGATTAATTAATTGGGTGGGGATATGGATTTTTAGTCGAATTCTTAATTATAGAGGTAAATAAGGGTAAATGCAAGAGTTTAATATATAGCATGTGTGTCCAGTTTCTTTTGTAATAATAATTGTGAAGATGAATATATTAATTAAAATGCTTATTAACTTTCAAGATTAGTCACTAATGTGAGATCTAAAATAAATCTCAAAGTATTGTTCATTTATTTTTATTTTTTTCCCACGATTTTAACGATATGGCAAATTTGTTTGAAATATAACATAAATTTTCTCATATTAATTTATAACTTCATTAAATTATAAATGATAAAATAATAGGTGTGTTTCGCGTCGATATTTTGAATAACAATAATATGTCTCTTAGATGATAAAATAGTAGATGTGTTTGAGACGATGTTTCGAACAAAAATACTAATATGTGTTTCTCTAATGTAAAGTAATATTTAATTTTCTATTTTTAGTTTCTTGCTTGGGTGGATTCCTTCATTTGCATCCACCTTGTAAACTTCTTCGACAATCAATTTCTTCCGCGATCTTTCTTCTCTTTTCTTCACATCGATCTTCACCAGTTCCTTTATCTTCTGATGACATTAGCTTCTTGTAATATTTACACAGTTCCTTTTTATTGGTCTAAGAAGAAAACACCAATATATGTTTTTACAAAGATGAGTTAGTCACCTAATTTTAGTTAGAAGCAATATAATAGATTGAAAACACAAAATCTAAATTATATTTCTACCTTTAAAAGAGCCTCAGCATATTCAACCACAGTACATCCTATAAAAGATTCGATAGCATCAAAGATTGTGACGTAAACTTCTTGATAACCATCTAAAACTATTAACCTCAACAAATACTTTCTAGTAAAAGCTATGTCCTTAGTTTCACATCTTGTACATGTGACAGTTTTTTTTATCCTCCTCTGGGTAAACTCTTGCACCACACCCATTACATGTTTCATACCATGGATTGTTCTTGTTTTGAACGTTTATAATCTTGCCTATAAAAGCACAATACAATTTAGTTACACTATTTGTAATAATATCATCTAATTGTACGATACCAGCAACCATCATCCTCTTTGTAGGTCCCAATAGTTTGTAGAATCCTCCACCACATAGTAGTTTTTTAGTGCTAAAAAAATGACAAATTAAATAATCTTTCAGCTATATGAAAATCTGTTTAGACATAGTAATAATGTAAATATAATCATTATGACTAAATAAACCATGCTCACCTATTTTTAATAGCAGTAGTTTCTTCAAGTTGTGGATTGATCTCAATGATACTAATATTTGAAGTGGAGATGCTTAGTTCATCTGTTCGATAGATATTAGTGAGAATATGGCATACGTTGTTGATTTTAGCATACAATTCTTTTTAATATGATAATAACATAATAATGACAGAGAATCACCTTCATAGTAACTTGCTTTCACATTCAAAGCTGCAATAACTGGCATTTCATGAATAGTATCTTCCATAAACTTTCCTTCGTTGTCAGCCGAATCTCCCCACAAATATAATTTCATTGTATTACACCGGTACTAAGAACAAATCTGTTGAGTAAATAATATTATAAAGTTTATCTTCTTTTTATTTGATTAAAAATAGTTGTTTGAATTTATGGATGATATTTACCCACTGTCTAGGAGAGTCACTTCCCGTTTCTTCATTGTTCTTTCACTTGGCCTCTTAACATTGATGATGAACGCAGGTTTTACTTTGACTACCAATCCTATAATATCTGAAAACAAAGAGAAAATTTTTTTATAGAAAGAATTCATTAGCCAATGAACAACCTTAGATATCATGAATTTCTACACCAATGCTTTCACGAATGTCATGTGGAGTGCTTTTTCCCCCATCTTCAATATAAAATGTAAGTAGAGTTTTTTGAATTTTAAAAGTAATACTGAGTAAGACTCTCTGAACATGATTGTAAAATATGCATTTGACTAAAAACTATAATTACCAATCACGATATCTCCGTTAGCAAAATTTGGCACTTCATTGAATTGAAGAAAAGAGTTTGATATCTTATAGCATATGCGTTCTTTGATCTCTTCTACTTCCATTGTAGTTGTGAAAGACAATTCGATTTCGTCATTCACATTTCGATACTTCCCATTGACAGGTCTTGCGCTTCCATTTCGTATAATGTAAGATTTTCCCTTTTCAATTATAGCATCGAATTTTTGAATTGCATCATTGAATAACATCGCTTGAATTTTATATCCCTATAGAGAAATCACTATGTTACTTCTAATATACATGATTGAATAAACTCAAACATAATATACAACATAATCATTACTCCACGACCATGAAAACTAAATTAAAATAATCTAGCGTAGCATAAATATTCGGCGCATATCAATTCATAATTATTAAACATAAGGATCATAGTAGTAGATATATTACCACCTTGTCAATTAGGATGATCCTCAAAAGATCAAATTTTCCAGTGTTGTTACAATAAGATTCGACTAAATCCTTTCGAACTACCGTCACTTTAATTGACCATTCATTTTCATATGCTGATAAATCTCTTATAGCCTTTGATTCCTTGATGGGGNGAACTGAACTTTGTAGTTAGGATACATTCATACAAAAAATATATGAATTTATACAATTAATCATTGACCTCCTTTTCAAACTATTTCGACACGTCCACATTATAAATAAATGTTAATTATTATTACACATGAATGTAAATAAATAATTGAATCATCATAGGGCATGTAAGTAATAGGGATAGAATCGTCCAAAAAATGATTCTCCTCTCATGTGATATTATTATTATTATTATTATTATTATTATTATTATTATTATTATTATTATTATTATAGATTGGGTGCAATATATGGTTGAATATGAGATATTTGAATTTTTGTTTACTTTGGAGAGATTAAAGAGCATGCATATTGGCAGTTTGCTAAAATCTTGAGCAGTGTTTGAAACATAATGAATATTCAGACATTATTAGTGATGCCTTACGTCCGAAGTTAATAGTTTTGAGGTGCTATATTCATAGAGAAACAAAAAGAGCAATTAATGTGTTACGTTGCTTGAATAAAATGAATGGTTATTTCTCAAATGCTTACACTGTTTATAAGATTTTGCTAATCATTCCAATTAAAGTTGCATCAGCGGAAATAAGTTTTTTCCAAATTGAAATTGATCAAAACTTATTTCTGATAAACCATGTTACAACAAAAATTTAATAGATTTACCGTGTTATCCATTGAAAAAGAAATGATTGAACAATTGGCTATTCAAAATTGATTGATATTTTTGTCTTTAAAATCACAAGATGAGTTTGTATTTAAGTAATCTTTTAAAACATTTTCACGTTGTTATTTGATCGTAATATAAATATTTTGAATATTTTATTTTATTTGTTGATTTAAAGTTAACAAATTTGGTTATGTAAAACTCTTATACATGAAAAAAATTTATTGTTTTGCTAATGTATAGAAGTTCAAATTTTGTAGGTCGCCTCAGACCTTGCTAAACACAGGTATGGCCCTAAAAACGTTCCCTAATTAATTAATTCAACTTTGAAACGGAGTGCTAAATAACTAAAGTTTGAAGGGGATGAAGGTCTAACCTAGTTAGTTAATTAAAATGCCAAGTCGAAGTTTGAATGTTTTAACCTTCATTCATGCAGGGACCATCTTCACATAGATCCAATAGGGTAGGGACCACATTCTCTTAAAATGCACATCATTACCAAACCAGAATTGTGAATTGTTTGTTAGTCAAAGAACTTCCCAATTTTCTTCTTTAAATGAGGAACTAAATGCCGTGGATTTATATGAACATTGGCATGTTATTTTGACAATATTGCCAATTACAAGCAGTACACATTACGCATGATAACTGTGATTTGATCTTTGATCTGATCATGGTCTCACATCGTCGGAATACTGACTCGACTAGTGAACGATTATGAGTCTTTGCATTGAGACAAAAATAAATGTGCTGTTATTTGTGTCGATTGTCTTTAATCAAACTCAACCCACGAGTCGATTCGGTCTGAATTGCCCTCGATATTGCAACAGTAATTTTTAAGGCTTTTAAAAAAAGATTAACTTTATGAAAAGGTTAACATCGAGGTCCCAAATTAATTTTATGACGTGCTCTAGAGGGTTAATTTTTTTCTTGTACAGTTCGAAAAGGATTATATCAAAAAAAATTTATTTAGACATATAAATCTCCCCACAAATATAATTTCATTGTATTACACCGGTACTAAGAACAAATTTGTTGAGTAAATAATATTATAAAGTTTATCTTCTTTTTATTTGATTAAAAATAGTTGTTTGAATTTATGGATGATATTTACCCACTGTCTAGGAGAGTCACTTCCCGTTTCTTCATTGTTCTTTCACTTGGCCTCTTAACATTGATGATGAACGCAGGTTTTACTTTGACTACCAATCCTATAATATCTGAAAACAAAGAGAAAATTTTTTTATAGAAAGAATTCATTAGCCAATGAACAACCTTAGATATCATGAATTTCTACACCAATGCTTTCACGAATGTCATGTGGAGTGCTTTTTCCCCCATCTTCAATATAAAATGTGAGTAGAGTTTTTTGAATTTTAAAAGTAATACTGAGTAAGACTCTCTGAACATGATTGTAAAATATGCATTTGACTAAAAACTATAATTACCAATCACGATATCTCCGCTAGCAAAATTTGGCACTTCATTGAATTGAAGAAAAGAGTTTGATATCTTATAGCATATGCGTTCTTTGATCTCTTCTACTTCCATTGTAGTTGTGAAAGACAATTCGATTTCGTCATTCACATTTCGATACTTCCCATTGACAGGTCTTGCGCTTCCATTTCGTATGATGTAAGATTTTCCCTTTAGTTGACCATGAACCAAGAGGTCTATTTTTTTAAAGTTGACGTTATACCGTAATTGAGTATTCATTACCGTAATAAAAATAGATTAATAGATTTACGAATAAATGACGTGATGCCAACCTTTCGACATATTCCCGATTAATTAGGAAAAAAGAGAAAAAGTGCAACTATAATTCAATATTGAAACAAAGCGTGCCATAGCTAAGTGAGTCATAATTTTAAATCATGACTATAAAAAGCAACTTGTTTTTCCACCACCTTCGTCGTCACTATCAAGGTGCTATTTTCAGCACTCCTTTTACTGTTTTATTTCTTGGCTATTGTCTGGAATTTTACATTTTTGTAACATGAATAACACGTGAGAAGTGCGATATGTAATAATTAGCACTATTGAGGGGGCAGATGTAAGATTTTCCCTTTTCAATTATAGCATCGAATTTTTGAATTGCATCTTTGAATAACATCGCTTGAATTTTATATCCCTATAGAGAAATCACTATGTTACTTCTAATATATATGATTGAATAAACTCAAACATAATATACAACATAATCATTACTCCACGACCATGAAAACTAAATTAAAATAATCTAGCGTAGCATAAATATTCGGCGCATATCAATTCATAATTATTAAATATAAGGATCATAGTAGTAGATATATTACCACCTTGTCAATTAGGATGATCCTCAAAAGATCAAATTTTCCAGTGTTGTTACAATAAGATTCGACTAAACCCTTTCGAACTACCGTCACTTTAATTGACCATTCATTTTCATATGCTGATAAATCTCTTATAGCCTTTGATTCCTTGATGGGGGAGAGCAAAATATTTGATGATTTGATTGAAATGTAAGAACAACCAATTTGTGAAAATAATTTAAATAGTCGACAGATTAGTTCATTTATGTCAATCTCATTATCATTTCATATGTGCATGCATGCATTATAAATTCACCGGATTAATTAGTATAGAATTTGCATTGATTTTCATACAATAATTCTTTGCATGTATAATAAGCATTTTGCACATTTCATCCCCTGAAATTATTCTGGTCATAAATTGTTGAGCCTATGTTAGATCATGACATTATTCTCATAAGCCCCCACTTGTTACATGCAATTTTTTCCCTAAATCAGTCAAAGCATTGATATTGATGGAATGAATCTTTGCATGTATATTAAGCATTTTGCACATTTATACTAATTAATGTCTGATTACCGACTGAACTGAACTTTGTAGTTAGGATACATTCATACAAAAAATATATGAATTTATACAATTAATCATTGACCTCCTTTTCAAACTATTTCGACACGTCCACATTATAAATAAATGTTAATTATTATTACACATGAATGTAAATAAATAATTGAATCATCATAGGGCATGTAAGTAATAGGGATAGAATCGTCCAAAAAATGATTCTCCTCTCATGTGATATTATTATTATTATTATTATTATTATTATTATTATTATTATTATTATTATTATTATAGATTGGGTGCAATATATGGTTGAATATGAGATATTTGAATTTTTGTTTACTTTGGAGAGATTAAAGAGCATGCATATTGGCAGTTTGCTAAAATCTTGAGCAGTGTTTGAAACATAATGAATATTCAGACATTATTAGTGATGCCTTACGTCCGAAGTTAATAGTTTTGAGGTGCTATATTCATAGAGAAACAAAAAGAGCAATTAATGTGTTACGTTGCTTGAATAAAATGAATGGTTATTTCTCAAATGCTTACACTGTTTATAAGATTTTGCTAATCATTCCAATTAAAGTTGCATCAGCGGAAATAAGTTTTTTCCAAATTGAAATTGATCAAAACTTATTTCTGATAAACCATGTTACAACAAAAATTTAATAGATTTACCGTGTTATCCATTGAAAAAGAAATGATTGAACAATTGGCTATTCAAAATTGATTGATATTTTTGTCTTTAAAATCACAAGATGAGTTTGTATTTAAGTAATCTTTTAAAACATTTTCACGTTGTTATTTGATCGTAATATAAATATTTTGAATATTTTATTTTATTTGTTGATTTAAAGTTAACAAATTTGGTTATGTAAAACTCTTATACATGAAAAAAATTTATTGTTTTGCTAATGTATAGAAGTTCAAATTTTGTAGGTCGCCTCAGACCTTGCTAAACACAGGTATGGCCCTAAAAACGTTCCCTAATTAATTAATTCAACTTTGAAACGGAGTGCTAAATAACTAAAGTTTGAAGGGGATGAAGGTCTAACCTAGTTAGTTAATTAAAATGCCAAGTCGAAGTTTGAATGTTTTAACCTTCATTCATGCAGGGACCATCTTCACATAGATCCAATAGGGTAGGGACCACATTCTCTTAAAATGCACATCATTACCAAACCAGAATTGTGAATTGTTTGTTAGTCAAAGAACTTCCCAATTTTCTTCTTTAAATGAGGAACTAAATGCCGTGGATTTATATGAACATTGGCATGTTATTTTGACAATATTGCCAATTACAAGCAGTACACATTACGCATGATAACTGTGATTTGATCTTTGATCTGATCATGGTCTCACATCGTCGGAATACTGACTCGACTAGTGAACGATTATGAGTCTTTGCATTGAGACAAAAATAAATGTGCTGTTATTTGTGTCGATTGTCTTTAATCAAACTCAACCCACGAGTCGATTCGGTCTGAATTGCCCTCGATATTGCAACAGTAATTTTTAAGGCTTTTAAAAAAAGATTAACTTTATGAAAAGGTTAACATCGAGGTCCCAAATTAATTTTATGACGTGCTCTAGAGGGTTAATTTTTTTCTTGTACAGTTCGAAAAGGATTATATCAAAAAAAATTTATTTAGACATAGTTGATCATGAACCAAGAGGTCTATTTTTTAAGGTTGACGTTATACCGTAGTTGAGTATTCATTACCGTAAAAAAAAATAGATTAATAAATTTACGAATAAATGACGTGATGCCAACCTTTCGACATATTCCCGATTAATTAGGAAAAAAGAGAAAAGTGCAACTATAATTCAATATTGAAACAAAGCGTGCCATAGCTAAGTGAGTCATAATTTCAAATCATGACTATAAAAAGCCACTTGTTTTTCCACCACCTTCGTCGTCACTATCAAGGAGCTATTTTCAGCACTCCTTTTACTGTTTTATTTCTTGACTATTGTCTGGAATTTTACATTTTTGTAACATGAATAACACGTGAGAAGTGCGATATGTAATAATTAGCACTATTGAGGGGGCAAGCCACTCATCGGTTTATCGACTCGCCATACAAGCAAAATATGTAATTAAGTTAAAATTAAATAAAATAAAATTGTGCAAGCTCGACCAAGAGGTGAACTCGTGAGTCAAGCAAGCCACATTTTAGTTGAACGAGCGCGACTCGACCCGACTCGACGCAACCTTGACCAATTCAACATCCATAGAAATAGTGAATAAACATCTCATAATAAAAGCCTCATAATAAATTAATCAAAACTTTGGAGTATTTACAAGTTCTTTCATAAACGGTTCAAAATCAAGAATTTGAAGTTTTGCAAGATGTTGAAGTGTAAACAAGATTCGAGGAAAGAAAAGAGTTTAAAATTTATATCTCATTGCCATCCGAAAAATACTCATCTACTTTTATAGATTTGAAATCCATAATGAAAAATTCACTTTTAAGCTATTTTTAACTGTGCACTAGCCACAAGTACATTATTACTAAATTTATTACTTATAAGTTAAAATGTATTTGTGGAATATATATGCTCTTGAAAATAAGCAATGCTAAGTGGTATTTTAGGTGGTAGTGGAATACATTATTTCATTATTCAATAAAATCGTGAATATGGGTGGCAATAGGTCAAAGACACTCGCTTGCTCGATGAATTGGCTTGATTTGTTTCAGCACGAGTCCATGTGCCAAGGTGACCTCGAAATTCAGCCAAACAAGTCAAGCTCAGCAAGTTCATAAAACGTGATTGCTCATAAATCTGCCATATTTTTCCTTTGTCTTATATAACAACGTTAAATTTTTCTTTTTATCTCAGATATTATTTTTTCTATATATGATTTTTAAAAAATCATATAAAAAATGATACGACTTGTGGGCCAATTAAGATAGTCACGTGTAGGGCCGAAAGGCCGAACAAAGCCAAGGTGTCATTCTAGAGGGTGAATTGACTTGGATAGTGAAATAATGAACCTTACATGCGGTAACTTGTTAATTGAGATATTAACTTATTATTTGAGGCAACGAAATTATACAAAATTAAGGATAATTAATGCAGTCATTGACATGAATAACTTTGCTCTTCTCAAAAATAGTAAGGAACAAATACGTTAGGACTTGACCTACTATCACTCATAATTAGGAAGTGTACAAGTTTTGCTGAAGATTATATTTTCATTCGACAACATCTCTTGTTAGGAATCAATCCTCCAATCAGAAATATGATTTGTTTGTTTTTAAATGAACTTCCCCTTTAAATGTGACACAACATGCCATTAAATTATGTGAATACTAGCACGTAATGTTGGACAGTACTATACATCTATATTGGTATTTTCAAGTCTATATGCAATATACGATACACGGCTATCTTTTTCAATCCAATCTAAGTACTAAAATATGTGTAGTTTGCCTTAAATAGTTTGATGCATTAAGTAGATACATCTTTATTGTGTAGAGATCTTATGTTGGAGCCTCGTTCCGTGCAATTTGCCCCAGATTTTTACGAAAATTGTTCAGATTCGAGGTTATATTAATCTCACTAACTTGCTTAAATTTTGCTCGGGGCAGGGTAAACCCATCAATTGATGTCGCGATTTTGCTAGGTGTACATCGGAATGTACCTAATGGTGTACACCCCACTTATATGGGCGAGGGACTCACTCGAATAAAATATCATTTCTTTTACATGGGTCTCACACCCATGTAAGTGGGGTGTACATCATTCGATACACCCCATTATGTACCACTAGGCAAATTCTTGATGTCGCATACACCTATTGATATATCTGTACATAGATTTTTTTTTAAATAGGTCCAATCGAATTTTTTTTTTTTCAAATTGGTCAAATCAGAGTTTAGATTTCACGAGTTGGTTCAATTTGACTTTTATAGATACGGCAGCAATGTAGAATGTTTCAATTTAATACTATTCAATCTAAGTTACCACACATTTGTGTTGCACTACTAAACCTTCTTAGGCCCCGTTTGAGCCACATTAATATAAGAATGAGAATAAAAAATATAATTATTACAGACCCATACAAAAGATAAATTTTCAAAGGGAAGAGTTCACCAATCATGTGTTAAGTATGCATAATTCAAAATCCAGTTAAAAGTTTCATTAATGCAATGATCAAGTTTTCACTAATTAATTAAAAATATTTATTAAATAATAATAATAATAATAATAATAATAATAATAATAATAATAATAATAATAATAATAAAGTCACAATTATACAATTAATAGTCACAGATTCACAATTATAGGTCACAAATTTATTTACCGGTCGCATATTATCAAATTAAATGGTTCAGATTTTTTCAAGGTCACAAATCACAATTTTGATAGGTCACAGATTATGTCGAAATCACGAATTGAAAAATTATGGGTCACAAATCCAAAAAATTACAGATCACAGATCAAATATTTTCAAATTTGATAGTCACATATTACTTTTTTAATCATAAATGATCGAATTTTAAACTCACAGGTCAAATAGTCAATCACCACCACCAACTCCACTGCCACCACCGTCTCTTGCAACCACCCTCACCTCGTCGCCACCAACACCAACACCACGACACCACCACCCACAAAATAGTCGCTACCAGATCCATCGCCATCACCAAACACACTAAAAAAAACAACACCATTGCCGCCACAAGATCCACCATCAACCCTGTCGCCGCCAACAATACGGACATTACTACACTGCACCACACCGTACCACAACCACCATACAAGAAAAAACCCCAAACCCGCCACCTCCACCATCTCCACCCGCGTCGTCATCGCAAAAACCACCACCATCCCCGTTCATCACCATTACCAAGCCACACCACAAACCACCACCCACGGGCCACGACGTAACAAAAATCCCCAAACCCGTCAAGCCAGATTCACCTCCTTCCACATGATCATCGTCACCATATCCACGCAGAAGCCAGGCAAATGAAACGACGCTGAAACCCACGAGACCAAGAATCACCGCGATCCGTGATCAACGAGACCACAAATCATTGCGTGTTTATCGACGAAACTACATATTCGTGAGTAGAGGCGCCGACTCTAGAGTTGCGAGAAGTGTCGATTGCGACTTCGATGCAATCGGTGTCGAAAAGAGAGACGGTGGAGATGGCCCAAAACCACCGCCTGCAGATCGAAAAGAGAAAGGAGTTGCACGTGGCGAGCTGATGCGTTGCCTCCCATACCGACGCCAGTACCTCCTCATGCCGTCGGGCTCCCTTCGTCACCGATCGCACAGTTTAATTACTCGACGGCATTGAGCAGCGAGAGAGAGGATGGGAAAGCTTGTAATGGATGGGTGAAGAGATAAAGGTTTGAAATTTGAATTGGGTGGATTTAATTTATTAAACCTGGCATGTAAATAATCAAACTTTGAACCTGTTTTTTGAATTGTGATCTTTAAAGATCTGAAATTCTGTAATTTCCACATTTTCAAATATAGTGACTTAATGTGATGGATAACTGTCATATTTTTTATTTTAATGAGTAAATAATGGAAAACAAAAAGAGATTTATTTATTTATATATTTTTTATTATTATTTTTAATCATTCCCACGTAAAAACTAAAGCAACCTCACCACCCCAACGCCGTTCTTGAATGGATTTCCACTGGTATTAAATATATATTGCAGGGAATTCACAGACCAAAAAACCAAACTCCGAAAAGCAGTTTTCATCGAAGGTGCTGTTGAATGTGATGGGATTAACCTGACCATTAATTATCCTTTCCTCACACGCAGTAATTAATATTTCTCTTTGGCCAACGCTTTTCACCCCCCCAAGACACCGCCCCAATAATACTGTTCATATTTTGCATTAAGTGCCATCACTTTCTCCTCTCTCTCGCCATCTTGTCTGTTCTCTTCTATAATTTATAGGGTTAATTAGAAGAAGAGAGTTGAAACTAAGACTCCACAAAGAATACTTCTTGAGGTAAAAAGAAAGGGACCTCCTTTTTCTTGTTCTGTGATGCTTTCTGCCTGTTCTTCTTCTGCTTTCTTGATTGAAGATGGGATCATTTGCTGTTTTCTTCTGTTGGGTTAGAGTTCAAGTCTTTGATGGTTTTGGAGGGTTTATTTTATTTCTTTTTTGGGTTATTGAAGTTTTGCTATGATTTTTGACTCTTTTAATCTATAAATTCCGAGTTGTTAATTTGAGTTTTTATTGTAGCAGATGATCAAATAAATGGAATGTTTGCATTAATTGACGCGTTAATCAGTTGGATGAATAAATACACAATGTTAGCTAATTACATTTTAGATCTGTGGAAATGAAAATTATATTAATTCGAATTAACGTTTTCCTGGAAATTTGGAAATTGTTCAGATTTTTGCCCCTTTTTCTTCGTTTTATTTTATTTAAGAGCTTTTATTTTATGATTACTGATGTCATCATTTATTTTCTTTTTTGTGATGGGTTCTTTTTTCTTTACCTTTCAGTTGAGTTTCATGTTCATCCCGTGATAATTTTTGTTGTTTATTATTTAGTTGACTATATATACATCTCTATCTTCATTTTGGGGACAATTTGGTTTAAGTTTTCTCCTTTTGAATAGATTAAGATCATACTAGTTGAGATTTTCTTGACTTCCTTTTTATCCATTTTTGTAGGTAAGAATACGATGGTGTTCAAATGATTTCCTTTGTTTAATCTCTAGTTTCAGCTGAAGGAAACAACACAGATTTGAGATTTTGAAGATTCGAATCAAACTCAATTTTCATACTTGCATATTTTCAATTCCGGTGCAATTTCTGGGTTGTAATTTCCGATAAAAAAATGATGATGTTTGAGGATATGGGATTTTGTGGTGATTTTGACCTTCTTCCCTCTGCTCCCATCAAGAAAGTAGATGTTTGTGGTTCGGAGACAACTGAGCCAGAGCCGGTTGTGGAGGATGATTATACTGATGACGAGATCAATGCGGATGAACTTGAGAGGAGGGTGTGGAGGTATAAGATGCGACTCAAAAGACTGAAAGAAATGAATAAGGGCAAAGATGGCGTCGATGCTTCCAAACAACAGCAATCTCAAGAGCAGGCAAGGAGAAAGAAGATGTCAAGGGCTCAAGACGGAATCTTGAAATACATGTTGAAAATGATGGAAGTATGCAAAGCTCAAGGTTTTGTTTATGGAATCATTCCAGAAAAAGGAAAGCCAGTGAGTGGGGCGTCCGACAATCTTAGGGAGTGGTGGAAGGACAAGGTGAGATTTGATCGTAATGGACCGGCCGCCATAGCAAAATACCAAGCAGATAATTCAATCCTGGGAAAGAATGAGGGCTGTAATCCAGTTGGTTCTGCCCCTCATTCCCTGCAGGAGCTCCAAGATACTACCCTTGGTTCACTGTTGTCAGCTCTGATGCAGCACTGCGATCCTCCTCAGAGACGGTTTCCTTTAGAGAAAGGTGTTTCTCCTCCGTGGTGGCCCACTGGGAGCGAGGAATGGTGGCATCAGTTGGGTCTGCCAAAGAATCAAGGCTCTCCACCTTACAAGAAGCCTCATGATCTGAAAAAGGCATGGAAGGTGGGTGTTCTAACAGCAGTAATCAAGCACATGTCTCCTGATATTGCCAAGATTCGCAAGCTCGTTAGACAGTCCAAGTGCTTGCAGGACAAGATGACAGCAAAGGAGAGTATGACTTGGCTCGCTATCATCAACCAGGAGGAAACTTTAGCTCGAGAACTTTACCCCGACCAGTGTCCACCTTTGTCATCGTCTGGTGGGAGCGGAACCTTTGCCATGAATGATAGTGGTGAATACGACGTTGAAGGGGTCGATGATGAGTCTAAATTTGATGTCCAAGAGCAAAAGCTGAACCCAAACCACCTCGGTTTGCTGAATATTGGAACGGAGAGATTCAATGATAGACTTCCAGTTCAACAACAATCTCATGCAATTAAGGATGAATTCATCACTGACTTGGACTTCACCCGGAAGAGGAAGCCTAGCAATGAACTGAATGTCATGATGAATGACAAAATACATACGTGTGAGTTCCTTCAGTGTCCTCATAGTGAAATCTGTCTTGGTTTTCAGGACAGAAATTCCCGGGACAATCATCAACTCGCTTGTCCTTATAGACATTCTTCCGAATTTGTGGTTTCGAACTTCAGCATTGATGATATCAAGCCAGCCATGTTTTCTCAATCTTTTGTCAAGCCGAGGCCAGCTTCTTTGCCTGGAAATTCAATTCCACCTTCATTTGATCTATCAGGACTTGGAGTTCCAGAAGATGGGCAAAGGATGATCAATGATCTCATGTCTTTTTATGATAATAACGTACAAGGAAACAAGAACTCAATCACTGGGAACACCGGTGTCGTCAAAGATCAACCTCCTCAGCAACCCAGTATTCATCCTCAAAATGATGGGTGTTTTTTGGGTCGAGGTCCTCAAGGAATAATGTCTGAGAATAACCATTTTCAAGGCTCAAATATGCCCAATAATCATTCTATGCATTGTCCAGCAGCTGATCGGTTTGACCAGTTCAAGGTTATGAATTCTCCTTTGAACTCCTCCCCTAACGAAAACTTCCAAGTAATGTTCAGTTCTCCTTTCAATATACCATCCACGAATTACACCGAAACATTTCCTGGAGTTGCAATGGATAACCCGCCTGAGCAGGATGTTTCAATTTGGTACTAAGAAGATTGATTGTGGACATAAAAATCAACTGGTCTGAATTTGAGGTCCACAGACCTTCACACACAATGGTCTGTCCTGATCAGGTGGAATTTAGCGCCTATTATTCTCTTAGTTATTATGGCATTTTCCTTGCAATGTACTAGTTGTAGATGTTGAATGGATTAGGCATGGTTGCAATAAACAAGTGGGCATATGGTCCCCCCACCCACACCCCACCCAAGGAATATAATTATAGATGTTACATAAATAAGTTTAGTTTACTTTTGATTTGTCTGTGTTCTTGTACAAGTTTAAGGTTTGTGTCATTGTGGTTCACTGTCTATGGTGGCGTCTTTCATTAAACCTGTGTGTGGTCATTCCATTGTAATTGATGTATGACTATATGAGAAATAGTAATATTGGTTCATTTGGTTGGTTCCAAGTGGCAAAGTACTTTCATTTTCACATAATTGAGGTTGGATTTTTATAGCTTTTTTCTACTTAGTTGACCAAGTGGTGATAAGGTCATGCTTAACCATATTTAGATACTTCCTTCCCTACTTCCCCCTGAAAGAGATTTTTTGATCGTTTCCTTCCTTTTCTTTTTCTTTTTTTGTTATTAACTTTTAATGGATCGGCCCGTGTGGCTCGACGGGCCGGCCAGGCTCAATCCGAGTCAAATGGGGCTCTGTGCCTCCAAGCCTCAAGCCAAGCCGACTCAGATTTTTTCTAGGCTGAGGAATAAAGGCGATAGGTTCGACAGACGGGGTCGGAATGATCGCGGGGAGGAGTTGATAACGATCAAATTCTACTAATCTAATTAACCGAGCAATATTAAACAAAAATAAAGTAAAAAAACGTGTTCAACCATAACGAAGGCACTAAAATTTAGAAGTAGGTGAACTTATCGCAGAAGCTTAAACGAATCAATTTTCACACGAGGAAAAGTTTGTCTCTCGCGCCTCTCGTTTACAGTTTGCTATAAGCATCAAACATGAAAGAGAAGAGAAAATGGACACGATTTAAAGTTCAACACGTTCCCTCGTACGAAAATTATATTTTTAGTATTGATAAGACTTGAATTCAGATATATTATTCTAATACTTTGTTGACCACTTTAAGACTCATTATGTTAGAAAAGAATTACGTAAAATAGCTTCTTTTTCTGTTCCACCTGTAAGAAAATCCAAGAATCAAGCAGCTAATGAGACTATTTCAATACCAAAATTATGATTGAATTGCATTAGATTAAGCCCTAGTTTGGCCCCCATTTTCGGTAATGAAAATGGGGGGAATAGTATTTTATTGAAAAAATGAGTGGTTGAAAAAGAAGGAAAAATTTTCGATTTATGTGTAATATTATTTTATAGAAGATTGTGTGGTTAAAAATAGGAGAGAAAAAAATAAAATGTAATGAAATGTAATTTAATGGAATGGGGCTAAATGAATTGATCCTAATTGAATATTTTGTCTTCATCCTCGTGTCCAAGTTTATTAAATAAATTATTGCCCTCTTCATTTGGCGGCTTCTGATCTCAATGCTACTTTGTACTTTTCCCCTTTCTATCATGTTTGCAAACTCGCCAACTGCCCTCCTCCACAAATTAAAATTAAACGAATTTTATAAATACTAGTCAAAGTTAAATGTGCATTGCGCGTATTCTAAAATATTTTATAAGTGATGTAAAAGTAATATTTGGTACCAATTTATTGACGGATTTGATGAATCTCAGATGAATTAAAGAAAATAAAATTTAGCATAAAAAATTTAAGAGAATAAAATTACACTCAAATTATACTATCAAGACTCAATTTTTATGATTCAATTTTTTTGTAATGATAAAATACTATAAATGAATAATCTTTTTATATTACATTTGATACATAAATTTAAATATCCATTAAAATTTCTAAATACATGAATATGAATAAATTCATCTATAATAACATTATATTCATGTTAATGTGAATGTAATTAATTGAGAATTAATAACACAAATTTCATAAACGACAATAATTATGTAGTATTGTGGGAGGGTTAAAATCGTTCAAAAATTAATTCTTCCTTGATGTGATATTTTAATATATTATAGATAATTTAATATATAGAGAGTAAATTATTGGGATCCACGTGAAGGCGTCATATTTTTTAGCCTAGACATATGGTGGAAACTTTTGGTGACAATCGACTGTCGTGGAATCAAGTCTCTATTTGGTCTCCATTTTTTTTACAATTTATTACACATTTAATGAAATTCACAATTATTATCAGCTTTTTTAATCATATATTTTATTAACTTTTATCAAAATTTACTAAAAATTTAATTTTTATCCAAACCTAATAGGGGCTAAATGTCATAAAAAGTTTTAATATCACTTAACTATAGTTAAAAAACTATAAACTTAAATTATAATATAAGAATTTCAGATAGTTACTTTGACGTCGTGAAAAATAAATTATGAGACGACTTTCCTTCTTTTTTCGTAAAACGAATTGAAATAAACTATTTTTTTTTTCGAATTTCTTTTGAGTGGATATTATAGTTTTTCTCCCCTCTTCCCGCCTATTATAGCTTGTTTGGGAGTGATTTTTTTGTCCAAAAAATTGATTTTTTGACCGTTATTTTATTATTTCAATCGTCATATTTGATTTATTCTCTCACAAGTGGATCCCACTTTTCTCCTAACGGTTAAAAAATCAATCCTCAAAATCACTCCCAAACAGGCTCTTATTTTCTTTCCTTTAACCATAATTTTTTTTTTTAGAAAAATTCTACTTGTACATAATTATTGTACATAATGGTATTCATAATGTGATGTGGCAATTATCCAATTGTTGATGTGCAAGTATGAAATTTGAATTAAAGGTTGAATTCAATGCCACGTATAATTATGGACACCATTATATAGATAATTATGTACATGTAGCACTTCTCTATTTTTATATAAAAAATTGAAATTATCTCATCAAACCTTGTGAATAATGGCAGATGTTGACTCCGAAGTATTATAGTTATGATATTTAGATCATCTTTCAACAAGCAAAGACATGCTGAATATGATGTAGGAAATTATTTGACTTCAAACATGCCAACTGTTTTAATCATTTAACTAATAAATACAAGAAATCCTCAATTAGAAAATAATTATAATTAATTAATTCATTAATTAAATTAAACCAAACATGATAAAAAGATCCTCAACTATATTTATATATAATCGAAAAATTTGTAGTTTTGATTCCTAACTTGTGGTCTATGTAGCAAATTGGTCCTAATTTTTAGATCGAGACATTTTGATCCTCAACCATACATTGTTGTTATATAAGTAGTTTCCGATGATGAGAATTATCCCAAATTAAATTAACGTGTGATGTCAATACATGTGGAATATTGCACTCGAAGTAAATATGGGAACACAAATTTTGAAAAAAATAAAAATAAATAAATAAATAGAATGAATGAATAAGACTAAAAAGAAAAAAAAAAAATTCTTTATTTACTTTACAATCACTCTCACCTACATCTCCATCTCCATCTCAAACCACTGAGGATGGCAATGAAACAGGATGCGATTGAGGCTCGAAATTTTCAGGAGGCAGAGGGTTGGGGGGTTTAAGATTCATTGACTAACTAGGGAAATCTCGTCCCATTTGAGAAGGGACAACGGGGTTGAGGAAAGGTATGGAATTGAAATTTCTACAAATCTCTTGCCATTTGAGTGCCCGCTTTTTAGTTCCACTATCCACCATCAACTTCTTTCTTGTCCCTATCTTCCCCAATCCACCTCTCAATCACCATCCCAAACACCCTTAGTTCTCGACTTGTTCTCCGATATCGTCTCCCCCACTCCATTTCTCCACCTTGCATTTTGAAACACTGCCCAATTTTTGATTTTCTTTTTGTTGGATATTGGTTAAATAAATCGAGAATTGAAAATCGATTAAAGTGACTTCGTATCGACTTCGGGCAAATACTCAAAAGCTCGACTCAATCCGTTTAGGCAAAATTGTTTGCCACTTCGCCGTTTCTGGGCGCACAAACGGGGATCGACCTGTATCGGATGAATGAGAAATTACGAAAAAGGATGAAAATCAGTGAATAGACACCTTTTCATAAAGGTGCATTGTTTGGAAAGAGTGCATGGTTTGGCCTCAACCATTTCGTCCACACCCTTTCATGGTCTATAAATAGGACCCTTTGGGTGTCCTATACCACACAATTTGATATGCAAAACGTCTCTCATCCTCTCTTCTATCCAAAATCAAAATCATTTCATTTATTTTGATTTTCCTTCATTTCATTCTTGGAGTACATAAGTCTAAATTTGGTTCGTTGTACTTGTGTTTTGGAGTGCTACAAACACAAGTGTAGCCGTTGTATCTTGGGAGTCGATTGCCGAAATCTGTAGCCATCGTTGCGGGGCAAATTTGACTTAAGGACAAAGAGTCAAACTCTTGCCTCGACTTTGTCCCTACTTTCTTCTTCTTGTTGTTTACAAACCATCATTATACTTATTTTGGCGTCACTATTCACAAAATTCCTCCAACACTTTTATTGTTGCATTTATTTCTTATTAATTAAGAATGGTGATATAATTGTTTTTACAATAAAACTTAACTTTTTTATAATACACCCGACAATGATGGCAAAAGATACGGCCCATCGATGAAGGACCGATAATGCAATTTTTACGACATTATCCCATGTCAATAAGTGGGTGGTGGTAAAGTAAGATTTCAATTTCTGAGGACATTTTGGTCCATCTTTTTTGGTGTTACAAATCGTTATTCTATCAAGGGCTGACTTGTTCATGTCCACAAGTATAGGAGGCATACACCAACATTGCTAGCAAACGAACATGCTTAGCTTCTTGAAAGCTGTTTTTGAACGCCTAGACATAGTGTCCGAGAAATATGGAAACGTTTTCAAATAAAAAATATAATAATATTCTACAACGAATTTTTTCTCAAATTTCAATGGTGGTTAAGGACTCCACTGGCTCC
Organism: Olea europaea var. sylvestris; assembly: GCF_002742605.1. NCBI lineage: Eukaryota > Viridiplantae > Streptophyta > Magnoliopsida > Lamiales > Oleaceae > Olea > Olea europaea. The sequence goes on along the minus strand of NW_019263600.1, from coordinate 55,920 downwards.
CACCTCCCTTGGCAATTTTTTTTCTGAAATTTCAGTAGGTTTTCCTTCCTCCGTCCTTGATTGCCTAGACACTCTCCAGAATCATATCCACTATGAGAACAACTAAAAAAAAGATTGAACCCCAACTTTAAGGGTCTCCCACCGCCCCTGTCCTGGAGTATCGTGAGGGAGGTAAATCGCAGGTTATGCCTCCAAGGGTACAGGGTGGAAGGCTGCTTGTACACTTGCACTTACCCAAGAGCCAAATTCATATTTCAGGATTCGAACCCTAGATTTCATATTCGATAGATATGAAGATTAAACGAAAATGAATTCACAACTTTTTCTTTTCTTTTCTTTTTTTTTTTTTTAATGACGGAAAAACCCATAGTCGCTACCATTTGAATTTGCATTGAGTAAATCCTCGAGCTGATACAATAGCTTGCAAACTACGTCAGTCAGGTAAACTGCACTAGGCAAACCCTGTGCGACATGTTCGACCGAGAAAGTGTTAGTAGGGGGAATCGAACTTGTTACCAAAGGTCCCACGCTCACTTACTCTACCAACTCGACCACCTCATTAGGGGCCACAACTTTTCCATTTTAACTCTAAGGGGGGTTGAGATTCGAATATCAAATTTTAAAGTGATATAGCGACAGATCGAGAATGAATTTTGAAAAAACTTTTGAGTATATCAACACGTTTTCTGGATTGGAAGTCAATATAATACTATCATATTTTTGATTTGTGACTTTTAATCCAAATTTCTATAATGGAGACGACTTATAATTTTTTTTAACTATCATCGCAGCATAAAGTGATTGGTTAGTCCTTCCAATGCTATTATTTGTTCCTAAACTCCCTAATATAATTAATCTTTAATATGCAGCACGTAGGTGACTTGTTAATGGCTGTTTAAACCAGGGGAATAAAATCACTGGTTAACATTAACTATATCATGTTTTCATGGACTAATTAAGTTTATAATTAATGATTAACGACTCCTCAAATAATTAATTTAGGGTTATTTCACCTGTAGACACGTTGGAGACTCGTTATTTGAATCCAAATCGAGAGAATATGTTGATGATGACTAAAGTAGTTAAGACAAATTGTCTTAAGCGAACCATTCAAAAGTCAAAATGTGCTTTTGATTTAAAACTAGATAATTCCTTTTACGGTTTACCTAGTTTCTTGAGAAGAAATTTTGGGGTTACGACTGATTAAAAATGAATCTTTGAAGTGAGATGGATGAGTTTCTGAATATATATTAAGATAACAAAAATTAATTTATGAATGTCAAGAAGTTACAAGAAGAAGATAAACATTCGGAAGTAGTATTTGCATCAATTCAATTGAGTCGAGAAGGATGCCGGGACTCTAGGGAAAGTCTACCACAAGGAGAAGACTAGACCTTAATTTCTTCGCTAACTATTGTAGTTGGGCTAGCCGCAAAAAAAATGCTGGTTGGAGTCTCTCTCTTTAGACGTGAAAAACATGACAGCCACTATTATTTGTGGCGGTGAAGTGGATGATTCCTTCCTCCAACTTCAGCGGAGCATCTTTCCATAGCTTTTAAGGTTAAGTTTATAGTTAGAACAAAAAAATAAGAAAAAACTAGCTCGAGGCTCGATGGAATAGATTTTGAAAATTTTTATTTTTGAGATTTTAGCCCCGATTAAGAAAGGGCAGGAAAACATAAATAAAAATTCTCTTAATTATAATATATTTGACACTTTTTGTATCACTGAATAAGAAATTGACTTTTTTTTTTTTTTTTCAAATTCATTTTTTTTAATCCAAAAGATTCTCTAGCCTTTAAAATTTTGAATAGGCAGTTTAACATAAGAATCTTGCATCTCTACCTAATCCTTTTCATTGTGACTGGCATAACCTACCATGAATAATGCTGAAAGTCGGGGGTTAAAAAACAAGGAAAAAATAGAATGACTTGGCAGCTCATGATTTAGTTTTTTTTTTTTTCATTTTCTAATGAAAAATTATCAAGTGCAGTCTAAAAATATATTTCTATCATTGACTCTGACTATGTAACATGATTGACCTACCATACAAGTTAAATTTTATAAAAATTTTCAAATATTTTGGACACGTGTCACATCCCAAAGACATTGAATTAATAAATACAAAATGCTGTTATTTTATGTTTTATTTGATTTTTTAAATAAATAAACCTCGGTGTGGTTTTCTTCTTATTTTTTCAACGAAATTGTCAGTGATGGATATCCACATGCTCTGTCATAATAGTTTGTTACGGTTTAAGTGTCTTTTCAAATAATTGAAAAGCATAAAATAAATTCTTTTTAAAATGTAAAAATAAATTGGTTGAGTTTACATGTGTTTATATTCTTTGAAGATTAACATTGTGCCGCTCATCTAACATAAATATTTTATTTCTTTGTAAAGCGTATCGAGAAAATTTCTCAACAGCCCTGAATAAATTAGAGAATTAATATGTATCTTTACGAAACATTTCAATATATATGTTTTAATCGTAACAAATACTTAGTATACTTGATTTAAAATATCTACTTAGTATACTTGATTTAAAATAGCTACACTACAATCTTGATTTTAGTAAAAATATATTTCTACGGTCAACAAAAAATTATAAAGTAGATCAAACAACCTAGCTTCTAACATGCCTCGTGATTTAGCCCTGTCTGATTTTGCTAAAAATCAGTTTTTAGTATATTTTAATAAAAACTATTAAAATGTGTGATTGAGAATGTGATGAAAGTTGTGGATCCAATAAGATATACGATTACAATTAAATTTGGAGAAATATAATTTTTTTTAAAAATGAGAGCTAAACATGGGCTTAATGTACTTTGATTCTAATTCCCGTTTGATAGGGCGAAATTTTTTTTGAAAAATAAGTGAAAAAATGAGAATAGTTTAGTTGGGCTAGAACTTATATATGATAGTCGAAGGGCCAGAGATGCTACCTCATTGGGCTTTAGTTGTTTGACTCAAATCCATAATCAAATTTGTCAATGGAAATTGGTGAAAAAGAAAATGAATAATATCCTTGCGAGCTACACGCGATCATGTCAAAATAAGAAACTTCCATTTGTACTTCTTTTTTTCTGCTGAGAATTGAGATCAAAATTTTAAACTCGTAGACATGATCACTAAGTAGAGAAAAATAACGAGACAAAAAACTTTTAGAATCTAAGGATTTTATCAACTCGTGTTGAATGTACCTTCTGAAAAGTTATGGTGCAATCCCAAACTTGACTTTCATGGAAGTCCACCAGCCATCGATACCAGCTCCACCAAACATCTTTTAGTAATGTGAAACCAATGGATGTACACAAATATGTGAACCGCTAGTAATAACACATCCTCTATCATGACAATTTATCACGAGATTTTAAATATATTAAGGCAAGCAAAATTATCGTTTTTCATAAAAGGGAGACAATCTATCCGTCTGAGTCTAAGCAGCTAGTTGAGTATATTTATCTTACCTTATGAATAACTTTTCCCGATGTGAATAGGATATCTATACTTGATGGAGTTTGATCTTCCTTTCAAATGCTTGCATAATCCAAATTGAATCAACATGTAAAGGCACGATCCATTATGCCCAGCCCAAATATGATTTGCTCTTGTACAAGCTCGTCAACCTGGCTCTAATTCTCACAAGCATAGCTCCAATGCAGGGATCAATTTTGCCATTGTACTCAGTCACATAAATTCATGGCAAAAATATAAATATACTCAACACAATTTATATTTTTGATTTAGTTAAGTTCATAATATCGTTCAATACATTTTTTCGTTGATAATAGTAAGTAACTACTCTTATATGTAAAATAAAATGTAGCCGGATTAAATCACGAATTTCAAATATATATAAATTGCACGTGCTTTTATTTATTTTTAGCTCTTGTCTGGTGGAAAATTTTAATTTTAATTTCAATCAAAATTAACAATTAATTTTAATGACACAAATTTCATCAATTTTCGTCAAAATTTATTAAAAATTTAATTTTAATCCCTGCATATTACATTTTATAATTTTTAATCATTGTCTTTTTATGCATAACTCTTGTATTTTTTCCAATGGGACAAGTTCTTCAGAATTTGACCCATAAGGCCAATTTGATGTCATGAATCTTGAAAACACACAATGCAGTGGTCAATTTACACTTATGATATCCCACGCTTTGTTTGACTAGTTACTTTACAGCATAACTAACCCCACCTACCAATTCACTGTCCTCATCTGTACTTACGCTCTTCGAGAGAGCCGTTTTGAATCCAGCCATTATTCACTCATGTTACTGTCATTTTCTTGACATCCCACATTACATTAAGTACTACATTGTAGAGTCAACCTCTTAAGCAAAGAATGGGAAATGCTTTGTGGGAATTTTTTTACTGCTTTACCTTTTTTCTTGCTTCTTGACAAGTAAAAAGAGCTTTTTATTGTGCTCGTGCTTCTGTATAGAATTGTGGGTTTGTTCTGTTTTGAGTCATTATTGTCATTTAATGTTAGTTCAGTTTGACCGAGTACCTTTTTCACTGCCTTTTGGAAATGTATGGTTTTCCTGTCAAGAAAGTTGGATATCCTTTCTACTGGTTGCGTTTTGGGTTAGTTAAAAAGCTGAGTTGAGAGTGTATTTATTGTGAAATGATTAGTTAGAATTATTGTAATTTTTTGTAGTTCAGCTACTCTGTGCTTCAAATGGTTGCTGCACTAAGGAGGAACTTTCTTGATGGCCATTACCGGTTCGAGATTTTGTTTCTGTGGAAAATTTTGTTTTGTACATTCCATTTTGTTGTTGCGCTTTCACAATTTAAATTGCTAGTCATAATATTGAATCAAGTTGTCTACTTAACTTTTCAATTGAAGTTATATGGAGTTATTTCTTGTAATTCTTTGCGGCTTTCTACAATTTGTTAGCCTAGAAGTTCAACATTCTTTCATTGGTTTTGGGATATTGTAAAGTATGCAGTGCATTTGTTTTGTGTTACTGTTGCTGGTAGAAATAACAGTAGGGAAATTAGACAGAGGCATTGATGGAGTTAAAAAAGGGAATTGAGAGAGATCCGTTGGGGAAAGTTTTTGTTTCATGGGATCCCAAGTCATTGGCATCTGATGGGTGTCCCAAGGATTGGTTTGGTATCAGTTGTATTGATGGCCGTGTGACTTCAATCACACTAAATGATTTAGGCCTAGTTGGAGAATTCCATTTCCCTGCTATTGCCGGACTCCAAATGCTTCACAACTTGTCCATTTCTGGCAATCAATTAAGCGGCATTATCTCAAAAGAGGTCGGTTTGATTGAATCATTGGAAAGTTTGGATCTCTCTCGAAATTTGTTTGCTGGATCAATCCCTTCTCAATTGACTAGTTTAAAGAACTTAGTGCTATTAAATCTTTCATCAAACAACATGGATGGAGAAATTCCATCTGATTTTACGGGTCTTGAGCTGTTAAAGTATCTGGATTTGCATTCTAATGATTTTTCAGGAGATGTCATGGGCCTTTTGGCTCAATTAGGTGGTGTGATGTATGCTGACCTCAGCAGCAATAGTTTTTCGGGATCCTTGGGCCTTGGAATAGGGACTTCCTATTTTATTTCTTTGATTCAGTATTTGAATATTAGTCATAATAACTTGACTGGAGAGCTCTTCCCTCATGATGGAATGCCATATTTTGACAGTCTAAAGGTGTTTGATGCGGCTAATAATCATTTTATTGGAAATGTTCCTTCATTTACTTTTATTGTCTCCCTCCGAGTTATCAAGCTTAGGAACAATCAGTTGTCTGGATCACTGCCGCAGGGTCTTTTGCAGGAAAGCTCAATGGTTTTGTCTGAATTGGACCTCAGCCGTAATCAGATTGAAGGTATGTTGGTTTTAAGGCTATATATATATATATATATATAGATATATATATATATA
>NW_019263600.1:43696-49520 GCF_002742605.1 Olea europaea var. sylvestris | reverse complement strand
TATATATATATATATATATATATATGAGAAAGGGAAAATTGTTGCATTGGCTAATATAGCTGAAAACATGTGTGGATTTCTATATTATAATGTCAATATCAAATATAGCATTGTAGTATTGAATCGAATAGACAGACTTCAAAAGTCTCGCAGAAGATACTAATCGCCATATCAAAATATCAGAAGTCACCCTACTTTCATGTGTAAAACATTGGTTGTAGTAGAAATTTTTGCCGAAGCTACATGAAGGGGCAAGTCTATTTATATCCATGGACATGAATTTGCAAATGTGTTTTGGAAAATATCCTTGTTAGGATGCTTGGCATACAAAAGAGAAAGACAGAAAACAGAAGAGAAGAAGAGAGGGTAACGAATTGCTGCATTTGTACATTACATCAGTGACGTTGTGACCATGATAGCAATGGTGGTAGTAATTTAATTGCTCTAAATTCAATCGCTAGTTACTGTGATTTAAACCCATTTGTACAACTTAACCTTATAAAACCTCTTGCCATGAGTTCATTGCGTTTTAAACTGAAAATTGACTATTTTAGTGGTTCATGATTATGCTGGTAAATTTGTTAAATGTCGTGACTTGAATTTTGTATGTGTTTGTTTGCTTGTTCACGATGGAGTGCTTCTCATAAATGGTTCATGATCTTGTCAAGTTATTGGTTTTATTCCCATCTTATGTTACAACTTCTCCAATTCCAACATACAATTAAGCTGCTTGTTGTTTCTCTTCTGACAGGAACTGTAGGAAGTATTACATCTGGGAATCTGAAGTATCTAAATTTGTCTTCTAACAGGCTTTCAGGCCCCTTGCCTGCCAGAATAGGTCATTGTTCAGTCATTGATCTGAGTAATAATATGTTCACAGGAAACTTCTCCAAAATTCAGAGTTGGGGAAATTATGTTGAGGTTATTGCAGTAAGCGCTAATGCATTGACGGGGGCATTTCCGAACCAAACAACTCAATTCTTGAGGCTCACTTCATTAAAGATTTCCAGCAACTCGCTAGTAGGTGTTCTCCCACCTGTTCTAGGAACATATCCAGAATTAAAAGACATTGATTTTAGCCTTAATCAACTTAACGGTTCCCTCCTTCCTAGCCTTTTTAACTCAACTAAATTGACCAATATCAACTTCTCTTTCAACAACTTCACTGGCACAATTCCAGTTCAGGCTCTTTTCACTCAAAATTACAGCCTGGAATCTCTCGATCTCTCACATAATGCACTCACAGGAAATTTCCCCCCCGAGATTGGTAAGTTTCAGAATATGGTACATCTTGACCTATCTAACAACCATCTTGAAGGTGATATCCCTGATGATCTTCCGGACACAATGAGAGAATTTAATGTATCTTACAATAACCTATCTGGAATTGTACCAGAAAACTTAGAGAGGTTTCCTAATTCAGCATTTCATCCTGGAAATTTCTTGCTCACACTCCAGAATGAAGCATCGTCACTGAAAAATGGACCCAATCTAAGTTTTGGGAAGTATCGTTCTCACTTGAAATCTGCAGTAAAGGCTGCCCTTATTGCGTGCCTGGTTGCTGATGCTTCTGTTATAGCTTTATTGACGTTGATGATCTACTGCAGAATCCATCAAGCACGTGGAGAGAAGGCAACCTCAAAAGATTCCCATGTAAAGAACAGTAAGTAGTAGACAATATTTCTCCTAGTCCTGATACATCACTATTTTGATTACACTATGATCCTGCAAGAATTTATATTAGTTATCCTACAGATTTATCTTCATCACAAATCGAATCTGGTTCTCTTCCTCAAGCAGTCTCATCAGCCATACCTGGATCCAAAGATCAAATCCTTCCTGAATCAACTAGTAAATCTGTGATGACATCTGCTGGCACATTACCTTCAAAGAATCTATCTGAAAATTCCAGTGCACTCAAGGTTTGTTCTCCAGATAAACTGGCTGGGGATCTACATCTTTTTGATGAGTCCTTGAAATTCACTGCAGAAGAACTATCATCTGCACCTGCAGAAGTTATCTGTAAGAGTTGCCATGGAACGCTGTACAAAGCGGAGCTTGATTCAGGTCACGTGTTGGCAGTGAGATGGCTAAAAGAAGGGATCGCAAAAGGTAGAAAAGAATTTGCGAGAGAAGCAAAGAAACTGGGAAATATTAGACATCCAAATTTAGTTTCCCTTGAGGGTTTTTATTGGGGTCCCAGGGAGCATGAGAAGCTAATCATATCTAATTTTATTGATGCTCCACCTTTGGCTCTCTATCTTCACGGTATACTTCCAACTTACAGGTTTCATTTCATCAATGCTACCTGAAAATATGTGTTCTATATCTACTTATTTTGCAGTATTATATAAATTTAGAAATTCTTATAGCTGGATGGATAATTTGGTATATATTTTCAGTAAATGCTTAACCATCCACTTCCAATGTAATCTGCAGAGACGGATCCCAGAACGCTCCCTCCATTGTCTCTTCATGAAAGGCTGAAAATTGCTCTTGATGTCGCTCGATGTCTTACTTATCTACATACCAAAAGTGCCATACCTCATGGCAACCTGAAATCCACCAACATTTTAATTGAAATTCCTAACAAAAACGCACTTCTGACCGATTATAGTCTCCATAGGTTATTGACATCAAATGGGATAGCCGAGCAGGTGTTAAACGCAGGTGCTCTTGGCTACATGCCACCTGAATTCACTAGTACAAGTAAACCTTGCCCATCATTAAAGAGTGATGTATATGCTTTTGGGGTTATTCTGCTTGAGCTGTTGACGGGAAAGAATTCTGCAGAAATTTTTCCTTGTGAGCCAGAAGTGATGGATCTAACAGAATGCGTGAGAGTTCTGGCTGCAGGGAACCGATCGATCGAGTGTTTTGATCAACGGATTATAGAAATAAGAAACACGGAGCACCCCCTTAAAATTCTTGACACTGTGCTTCAGATTGCTCTCAAATGTGTCCTTCCTGCAGCAGAGAGACCTGACATGAAGATGGTTTTCGAAGATCTTTCCTCTATAGGGTGATGAAAAGCCTCATGTCACTGCGTTTTGCAGCTAATTATTTGGTTGTTCACTGTTATTATATCCTGTTGTTGTGCAGTTCAAATTCATTTCTTGATCAGCATTCCAGTTTAGATTTTGTCTTGTAATGGAGGGGAAAAAGCATAAACTTCTTTGTACGTGGTAAGTTGATATCCTTTCAGTGCTTCGAATTGTAATTTGGGTCACAGTATTTCTTGCGTAAACTAAACTATGACACAGTTCAATGTATCTATGGAGATTTTTGTTCGAACTCAGATAGTTTTCTCATTTCTGTGCATTGTGATTGTCAAGTTATTTGCCTACTAGACTGCGTCGTCTTTGCATTAGTGAAACTTATAATCTGTAAAAGCTTTGTCAAACAGGGACTAATATTCCATATTGTCTGCTTTAAAATGTCAAACACGTGAATCAGATGCACTGGAAATTCGGCGTCTTTAAACCCTGACTAGTTGTACCAGTAGATGTGAGAGGTTGACTGATATGACTAAATTCAGAGCTTACCATAAAACATCAAGCAAAGAACCACCACAAACTATATGTTATAAAAGGGTAATTGGCACAAAACATTCCTACCTTTTAAGTCTATTGTGGAAAACGTCCCTACCTTTCATTTTTTGGCATTTTTGCCCTCATTTCAATCTTTCTTTGCGCTGGACGTCCTTCCGTCCATATTCCGTCAGTTTTTCCGTTAAACATTCGGGTAATTGGCACAAAACGTCCCTACCTTTCAAGTCTATTGTGGAAAACGTCCCTACCTTTCATTTTTTGACATTTTTGCCCTCATTTCAACCTTTCTTTGCGCTGGACGTCCTTCCGTTCATATTCCGTCAGTTTTTCCGTTAATTAAATACAAAAATATCTTTTTCTTTCCATAAATAAGGGTAAAATTGTCCTCACCCACTTCCCCCCTTTTTCCCGCCATCAACTTAGTCCATAAGTAACAGTAGCAGCAACATGAATCTGAAAATACTTTAAATGATTAAGTTAAATAAAGAAAAAATATCGTGAACACATTATATTTTACAATTTCACAACTACTGTTGCTGTCATCTTGTGTCACTGGAAAAATTTAGAAAGACATATTAAATGGATAGTTAATTTATAATGAGTCAATTTAAAATGAGCCATTCATCTTCTCCATTGAGCCAAAAAGAGCCATTCACCATTTTGGCTCATTATAATTTGACTACCCATTTAATATGTCTTTCTAAAATTTTTCAATGACACAAGATGACAGCAACAGTAGTTGTGGAATTGTGAAATATAATGTGTTCACGATATTTTTTCTTTATTTAACTTAATTATTTAAAGTATTTTCAGATTCATGTTGCTGCTACTGTTATTTATGGACTAAGTTGATGGTGGGAAAAAGGGGTGAAGTGGGTGAGGACAATTTTACCCTTGTTTATGGAAAGAAAAAGGTATTTTTGTATTTAATTAACGGAAAAACTGACGGAATATGGACGGACGGACGTCCAGCGCAAAGAAAGGTTGAAATGAGGGCAAAAATGCCAAAAAATGAAAGGTAGGGACGTTTTCCACAATAGACTTGAAAGGTAGGGATTTTTTGTGCCAATTACCCTTTAATTAACGGAAAAACTAACGGAATATGGACGGAAGGACGTCCAGCGCAAAGAAAGGTTAAAATGAGGGCAAAAATGCCAAAAAATGAAAGGTAGGGACGTTTTCCACAATAGACTTGAAAGGTAAGGACGTTTTGTGCCAATTACCCTTATCAAAAAATTTGGAATCGATTTGTTGTCACGCTATTGTGTTCATTGCTAAACATGCATATACATTTGGATTATGCCATTTTACACTCGTTTTTCACATTCTAGTTGTTATTTGCATTGTTGTCAACAAATACATGGATGAAAAACAAATTTTTTTTTTTTTTAAATAAAAATTGTCCATTTGAATAATATCACGTATCAAAGTGTAAACAATGATATACACCAAGCATGACTATAAAAATATAGAGAAATTTGATCCCTAAAAAGAACTTGTGACGAAGTCAAGAATTCGTTTTTGAGGGGCCAAGATTTCTTTTGGTCACGTATTTTTTGTATTGAAAAATCATTAAAAAAAAAAGTTCCAAATATTTGGCTAAAGATGGTGGTTAGACCATTAATACTTCTATTTTTTACGCAGTTCCTGCTCATTGGGAGGTCCGAAATAAATGATTACTTGAATTAGGATTTTGAGTTTAATTCTCATTTTGATATCATATATGTCTTTCGACTCATTTTCAAGCTACATTCTTTACTTGTTAGGGATAGGTTCCTTGAAACCATTTTAAAGTATTCATGATAAACTTCACAATGTATCGTTTGGATTGAAAAATTGTTTGATGGTGAATTCAAATTAATAAGCTAAAGATGACTGTCAAAAATGAATTTAATATTACTATTTTATCTTTTAATTTTCATTTGTTGTGACCCCTTTCAACTTATTTTTGGACTATGTTCATACTCGCTGAGGAAAATTTTTGGTACTGTATAGTGTATTCAAGGTGTTCATGACAAACTTTGTAACGCATTTTTCGGATTGAAAAAGCAATAAAAAACTAAGTTCAAAATACTGAGTAAAAAATGGCCGGTAGAAATGAATTTGATAATCCATTTTTCATCCTTTAATTTGCATCACAGAGTCACCTTTTTCGACTTAGATTCGAACTATATTCTTCATCCATATGTTTAGGTTATGAGTAACATTTCAAAAAAATAATGACAAACTACGTAAAAATAAGAAAACTATGGAGGTCCCCCCCCCCCCCCACC
>NW_019263600.1:27813-43348 GCF_002742605.1 Olea europaea var. sylvestris | reverse complement strand
CCCCCCCCCCCCCAACTAGCGTGTTGTGTTAGTTTTGGATAACTCTCCTCTTTTGACATGTTCCATTCAAGTTGCATCACTTGAACACAAATCTCTCTAATTATCATTTTCAATGACATATACTTCATTTAATTACTTTTATCATTTTCAATTTCCATATATTCATTTGACAATTGTGCTTCAATCATCCAATTGACTTATTATACTTGAAACATAGCAGCCAACGTTTTAACCTTGTAAATATCTTTTTATTGTACATAATTGCAGTTATTTGTACCACTTTTGCCTTTCACTTATTCCATCACTTAACATCCTTTGCATTCCCATTGTTAATAATCGAATTTAAATCCCAAAAAACAAATTTTTTTAACCCAAATATTTATGATTTTTAACTTTAATGTCATTTGGCCTTTCTCTATAGGGATTTTTTTTTTAAATTGTTATAATATTAAGTTGTGATTAAGTGTGATTTCCATTTGGCAAAATCCAAGCAGAAATTGATATAAAAACAATTAGCTATCTTGCAGATACTTATCTAAAGCTAAATAATAAACTAACAATCTTAATCATGTAATGGCTGGCCAGAGGTTTGAATTGATCAACATAATAAAATAATTATCTTACAGATATATTTTTTTCTTATGTATTTTGTTCTTTAGAGAAATATTCAATTTGCATGATTAGAAACATTCAAAAAATTCTTGTTTAATAGTCCAATTGTCTCATAATTAAGCTGAATTCACTTAGTCAAGATTGATTAAAAAATTGCAAATAAAATGTCTTATTGCAACAAAGATTTGATTGGACACTTTATGAAAGTTTCTAGTGGAATATTAAAGGGAGTAGATATCAAGAAGACTTATTCCAAATTTATTTAGACAAACAGACTCTGCTCAAGTATATCATTTTTCAACATTTCAAATCAAACTTTGTTCTGGGCCATTTTTCTTTCTCTATTCCAGTCCAGTTCATCAGAAATTTTCCTCTCATACAAGGTAAGATAACTTTCTACATGTATATTTGGTATGTTCGACTAGAGAATAGAGTCCCATAAAATGTTTATTAGTTATCCCGTTTTACAAAGTCTAGTTTGGACATATCAAATATTCGTTAATGATCTTTTTTTATTTTTCTTTCGTTTTTATCTTTCGATCTTTGTCCTTTTGAATTGAAACGTGAAAATTACATGTTTGAATGTGCTTAAAAATAGATTCACGTTTGTTTTATTATTATTTTTTTTTTGTCAAATATGATATTACTTTGTTTACTAACAAAACTTATTTTTTTAGACTTGACTTAACTTTGTAGAAGAATAATTTTTAAGTATAGCAAATATGCTAGTAGTCCACAAAGTTACATGGAGAAAATAAGAAGAATAGGTGCAAATTGGAATACAAGACAAAACATTAGTCGCGGAGTGGTCTTCCTAAGGCTGGGCATTTTAACTACCAATCCCTCAAACGAACAACTCGGGTCTATCTAGATCGGTTTATGCTAGATTTCCAGTTTGGTTTAGGTAGTTTAGGGTAAAATTGGTGGTTCAGTTCGGTTTCGAGTTCTACCAACTCGATCAGATCTAGAAATGAGCAAACTCGATAATTGATCAACATACTCGATTTTTACATAGCAAATTGAGATTTGTCCAACAAATTCAAAGTTTGTCCGGCAATCTCGATTTTGCTGGGCAAACCTCAAATTTATTGGGAAATCTCAAATTTGTTGGAAAAATCTTAAGTTTGCTAGGCAAATCTAAAATTTGTTGATCAAATCTCAAGATTGCTATAAAAAATTGAGTATATTGAGCAAATATCAAGTTTGTATCTACTTCAAATGCACATAATTTTTAATCCGAATTGCACTTAGTGCATTGAACTTTAAATTCAATTATTTTTTCAATGACATTATTTTCTCAAATCATTCGATGTAAGAGGGTTGTGCCAATTTGGTTTGAAATTTTACCAAATCGACTTGGTTGGTTGTGGTTTCAAGCAGAGCCCAAAATTGATCTAGAGCACCCACGCCCACCCCTAAATTCTCTCTATCGACTAGTACATTACTACACGACACAGTAAATCAATATTTATGTGACAGTTACATATAATATGAGCTACTCGGCTACTCCCTCCGCTCCATATAAATAGACTTCCTTCTCTCTCTCTTTTTTTTTTAACTTCTAAATTGTAAATTACTTTCTTTGTTGAGAGTATAATTGATTTCTTAATTTTCCTATTTAATGTGTGTTATCAATAAATATGAACTACTCATAGTTAAATCATTATTTAATGTACGAATATATTAGAAAAATATAAGTAAAATTTATATTTTTTTAATGTGTGTGAAAATGGAAATAATCCAACCTTTACGAGACGGAGTAATATTGTAATATAAAAATTTGAGGAAATATTCAACTGAATTACCATTTTATGAAAATTGGCTGTGACGTTCAGTCTGAATGTTTCAATATTCAAACACACACAGAACTCGTCACACACATGTATACATACAGCACCACACTTCCATATTTTAACCAGATTTTCCTCTAGTTGTTTTTCAGCAGGAATCTGTTTCATATTTGATTTTGAATCCATTGCACTCTGTCAATTAATAGGTGTATTTCAGAATGGCCGAGCGCGTTCATCCAATCACCGTTGGCGCCCCACCTCCACCGCCATCATCATCCACGAAGATGAACTCTGGCGACGCGCCTCAGCCTCCGAAACCGGAGCCTAATTCCAAGCCAGTGCTGCAGCCTCCGTCGACTTATGTCGTCCAGCTCCCCAGAGAGCAAATCCTACGCTATCCACCACCTGAAAATGCACGAAAATTCCATGCTCTCGCACGCCGGAATAAACGTAGCTGCTGCCGCCGTTGCTGCTACTTCACTCTCTGCCTCCTACTACTTCTCATTGTCACCGTCGCAATTGCCGCTGGAGTGCTCTACCTCGTCTTCCGTCCAGAAGCGCCGAAGTACACAATAACCTCCGTCGCCATAAAAGGAATGAATCTGACGTCAGTGCCTTTCACTTCACCGGTATTTGACGTCAGCATCAGGGCGGAGAACCCTAACGACAAGATTGGCATATACTATTCAAAAAACAGTGTCGTTAACGTGTTTTATAATGACGTTAAGTTAGGCGACGGCGTTTTGCCTTCTTTTTATCAGCCAAAGAACAACGTGACGATGTTTCAAACGGCGTTGAAGGGGTCCAACATAGTTCTAGGAGGCGCCGTTAAGACGTCGTTAAGGAACGGGCAGAATGAAAATAGGGTGCCACTGGTTATGAGATTAAAGGTTCATGTTAAATTCAAGGTGGGGTCCATGAAAACATGGGAAATAACAATCAAGGTTAGGTGTGACATCATCGTTGATTCACTAAATGACAAATCGAATATTGTATCTAAAGATTGTGATTATAGTGTGAGATTGTGGTAGATAAATTTGTAGTAATTTTTATGTAATGGATTTGTAAAACAAATTTAATTTTTTTATTTTTGGTGGCCACAGGGTCACACACTTTATAAGTGGTATGTATTTGGGATATATACACATTGGTTACATTTATATTTGTTTTTTTCCTTGTTTCCATTAAGCTCTTGTTTGATCCCATTACTTTCAAAAAAATATTTTTTTCACCTTTTTTCAATCACATTTTTCAATAAAATAAGAAAAGCAAATACAAAATTTTTCCTTACTTTTTAACAACACATTTTCCAATAATTTCTATTTCAACATGCATTCTAATTTAAAAATATGACTCAAACAAGCACTAAATGATATTTTTATAATGTCACATAATGAACCGATTTCAAATAGTATAATAAACAAAATTTTAATCGTTTACATGCAGAATGAATTTCTTCCCACGAAACCACAACCAAAGGAACGAATTTAGCAATTTACCCCTTAATTTATTTTTAATGCATTACAACTTCATTGGACAATGAATTAGAGGACCAACGGACACGTGAACCTGTGATGATCTCTACTAATAATGAATAACATTAATTTTATTTAGGACTATAAATGATAATTTCCTTTAACAAAAATATCACGTTCTTGAAAACATATCATCGCGCAAGTCTTTCGAAGAATCAACATTTCTATAAATTTAGAAGGTTCATTTTAAAAAGTAGAATACCCTATGATTCACAACATACAAAATCAAACTAAAAAATTCGCCCAGAAGTTTTACAGACAGTTCCGTCTTATCATATACTACAACTTCCCAACATGCTGTTTCAAATATCTGTACATATGTAAAATGCATGCTCTATGCATCCCCTTTATTTCATCTGGCAATAGAACATTAAAAGAAACTCCAAGATTTTACCCTTTGTTTCTTTTGCTCCATAGATCTGATGCCTCAATCAATCTGTCCCTGTATTCCTAAAAGATAATTTCTTCCTTATTTTCAACCTGTACCCCCCAGTATTTGCAGCCATACCAAAAACCTTAAATCTGTACTATAATTTGGACAACAAAAATTTCAAGATGGAGACTTAAATTGTTTGTAGTTTTCTTTTGCTTTTTCTATGACCTTCTGGAGATCATCGAACATCCTCACAGAAGACTCAGAAAACTTGTTTAATTGGCCAAGAAAACCCACCAGGCTCGTACGAAACCGATCATAACCCGTTATCCAATCCTCGGAAGCTTCATCTCTCAACATATTGATACCTGGATCGTCATCATTGGTTCCAACTTGCAAGGCACTCAAATCAGAATGATTCGCACCCTTCCTTTGGTTCTTCTCTTGATGTGGTAAAAAGTGAGCAACTTCAGCTACCAAGTTCTTGATCGATTCCACGACTCCTAGCAAGGGCAATTTGTCGATCATCTCCAACCAGGTACCACACATGATATATATGGGCGGCCCACAGTCTCTTATAGGTGGGGGCTTCATCCTTTTGTTCCTTTTTGACTTGTTCTGTGGAAGAGAGACGCACTTCAAAAGCCACTTGTCTATATATTCCACGTATATTTTCTGGGCACCAATCCATTTTGTGAAGCTCAACATTAGCGAGTTCAGTTCGTTTTCGAGATAAATGGTATTCTGTTTCCAGGAATCCGACTGCACAGCAATCTTTGTGCTTCGAGGGGCGTGAGAAACTGATATGATGTGAAATTGAAGCTTGTGGCATTCAAGCATCATGTTCCACATTCTCCTCAGTCTATCAATTAGTAAGAAGAGTAAAGCATATGAATCAATAAGCAATTTTCAGTATTCCAAAAATATGAAGTTCTACGACAGTCATAACGAACATCACAAACAAGCCATTTTATGATGGTTCTTATGATTTTCATAGTAAACCTTTTATGAAACCCTGTACATTATGGCTAGTAGCAGATGCTGATCCATGTATTTTATATATACGAGGGAAACAAGTGAATCAAAACCATATGCAGACCATCTTTACGTCAATATCAAATCAAACGCAATAGAAAGAAAACCATGGAATTAAAGGCCACTTCAAACCGGATGTCCTTTAACCTTATACATCACATCTCCCATAAAGAGATGCAAAATACAACTCAGGGTATCTCTGAGAACTACAGGTTGGTTGATTGATCTTTTATGGAGTGAGGGAAAGGTGGAAATAAGAAGAATTAGCGACAACCCAGAACTCCAATCATCAGTTTTCATGAATTAGCGATAACCCAGAACTCCAATAATCAGTTTTCCATGACAACATTATATTCAACTACTGGACTTGGCATCTAAATGTTCTTGTCTATATCAAATCATTTCTACTTCATTAAGCCTAACAAGTATACTCATTAAAGAATACCATGAGAAACAAGTTAATCATAAATTCGCATTAAAATCAAGAAAGACAAAATCCAATTGCACAATCGCAATTTCATATTTAGTGTCATTAACATTTACTATCTAAACATGAAATTGAAAAAGAACCAACCAGATAGTAGTTTTATTATCAAACTTCAACACTTCAAAATAAAAATGATCACATACGCAAAATGCTACAAATATGTTAGATTATCCTAGCAACGATTAATTGCATCTGATAACAAATCTGAATTGAGCCTCTAGATGGGGTGGACTCAAAAATAATGCTCCTGTATGTCTAAGGACATATCCTGCTTCTATAGTTCTACTAGGAATGAAACCATATTTATAAGTTCAGAATTAATCTCAACTATTCCTGATGAATTTCAGTGGACTCATAAGCAAATAAACAGAAAAAAAGCCAATGATTAGTACATACCCATCAATTAACTCTTCAAGTTGTGGCTGAAGCTCCGTATCTCTAATTTCTTCTATTTTCTTTGATATGGAATCAATTCTATGAATTGCAACTCTAATTCTTGAGTGCAGATCCTTGACTACTGCACGTGTTTTGTCAGGTATCATTCCTTGTGATTCTTTCTGTCTAAGCACTTTACACTTCTGATCAAAATTACTTCTAAGCACCTGAGCAGCCTGAAAAAGGAGTATCAGGTATCAATTGATTTCCTCTACTCATTTAAAGAGAGAAATTAAGCAAAGAAATTATCAAAATTCTAAAACATATTGTTTTACTTGGAAACATGAAAACTCAACTGTAAAAGTATATCAAGCTAAAATCAACAAACATAATCACCAGTTAATTATAAACCATCAGTTTTTGTCCATACATTGATGTAGCAAAAAAAGAGTTAACAGTTGAATAGTCTTTTTCATGCGAATTGACCAAAGAATACTATCCAACTGTGCACAAACTAGCACGAGTAAGTAAAGAATATTAATATATTCTCATTTACGAAAATGAGAAATCACTGGGCATCTTGAAATAGGAGCTTCATACTTTTGCCCTATTAACTGCCACTTTCATTTGAGAAACCTGTGGTTAATAACACTAGTCTACATCCAGAACCTCATGACAACCATGTACTGCGAAAAGATACAATTTTGTCAAGCACAAATGTAAAACTCAAACCACCAGAAAGTAATTCTCACCACACTTTAAAGAAATAATTTTAATACTTTTAATGATTATTAATGTACTATGTGCACATTCAAACCCTGAACATACCTTAACTTCATCATAAAGCTTCTTCTCCCACACATACAACCTATCCAAGGTCGAGGCGTGACTTCCAGAGACCATACAGAAGTTATCAAAGAGATTGTTAGCAACATCCTCACCATCATCTACAGAGTTCACGCCTAGAAGATTCCTAGACGAAGCTGAACGAGATGACACGGTCCGGCCCCAAGTTAAATACTTCACAGATGTTTGAGGTGGCTCTAGACAAAGCAATTAAAAACCATATGAGTAATCACATAAATGAATGGAAGAATTAGTTAATCATTCATTAGTGTGAACAGAGATTCCATAAAATTCCACAACCAAATCAATCAACTCCAAAATAATAGTTAATAATTGAAAAGCAGTCACAAATGCCTTTTGCATTACAGGATTTCTTCCTGGTTATAAGATCAGCAAAGAATTAAATGTAAAAGTGATACGAGGCATGAAATACCACAAAAGCAGAATTTTTGGCAGAATATAAAGGAGCAACGTCATGATTTCATCCATTTTTTTATATGGTAACTCTCCTTTCAGCCAGCTTGGAAGCATATGTAGATTCATAAATTTTATTCATCCAAAAATTATTCTCCACAACTTTTATAGATTGCCATGCAGTCAAAAGAGTGAGAGCAAGGGTCAGCTAATTTAGTATGGTGAAAATATACTGGCATGTGAAGTATCCACATCTCCTCGATTCACAAGTTCTTTAAGGATCATGAAGAAATAGAACAGATTCATGCAAGGAATATGCTCATGTCATCCATACATTCAACAGTTTGAACACTAACATAATAAGAATAATTTTCCGAGTAGCAAAATTACCCAAGAAATTCAATCCTTTCGAATGGAGAGCCGAAAAATCAAAAGTCTCATTTCAGAAATATGGATCGCAAGAGCATTTGCTTGTCCACAATAAAAAAGAAATAAAGTTCTATACAACCATTTTGCATTTTCTACCAAATTTTAAAGTAATATTAAAAATTTCAACTTACAGCAAACCACTGAACATCAGGCAACTGCTACCAGATTTATGTGTTGCATTTAATGAGTTCATATCAGGCATTTTCTTGAAACTGGTACTAATAGTAAATACAAGTAAGATGAGCAAACCATAGAATGCTTAATGAAAGTACATTAACACTTCGGAATTCCCATTTTTTATCATCACAGTGTTTTTTGTGTCCATAATGATGGTCAGTTGTCCCTTAAATTGAAATAAATATCCTCAATATTGTGGGATTCCCCTTAGTTAAATTGCCATTTCAAACGTCTTTTGATTCAAATTTGTAATAAAAATAAACTTGAACACAGTTCATTAACCATATGGATCCCCGAATACCAAAAATAATATTGTAGGTGAATAAAATCACCAATATGAGCTCACTTCATAATAAGAAACTGCTTCATCTGGCAGTTAATGTAAAAGGTAAGAACCAGAGAATAACTTGTATCTTATTTCTTCCCTTTGAATGATGGATTGTCCTTCCGTTAATTTATGTTTTCAAATGAATTGTGGCCTTAAAAACAGTTTCTCCTTTTCAAACTAATTGTCTTGGATTGATCAGAAATATGAGACCTAAATATAAGTGAGATTATGTTGACCTACATTTGGATCATGAATTTCTTCTGTGCTTTCAAATGAACCCCTTCCGTCGTATTGCCATGGAAGTACCTTATCTTGAAACAACCCAAAAATATGAAGAGCGGTGTTTGAAATGAAGGAAATAATTATGAACTCAATTGTCAATGCTGTTCAAATCTTTATCCTATAGAGTTCCTTCCTTCCTGGATGACTCTGAACTTGAAGAGTTTCTCAAGTAGTCAGGTCACAAAGATCCAGTAGACTCTAGCTTATTCTTGAAGTCATTTTTTTTAAGCAAGAAAGGAGATATTAGAGTATACGATGCATAACGTTGGGTGGGTTGGAAGAAATACAGATGTGCTACGGGAATTTATGTGCTAGGAAGGTTTCATCAAGGTTAAAAAGCAAGCCTACATCAGTCTAATGATTTTATGCTTATGAGTGTTTGGTTGTTAAAGGTGAAGATATTCAAAAGATGAATGTAGCTAAGCGGATTGAAGATTCAACAGTGGAGGCGTAATCATACTAAGATAAGGTAATGAGAATAAATGCCAACAAGTGGAGGTGGCCAAATTGAGGATATCTTAAGGGGATGATGACTTAGATGGCTGGGTTGTGATTTCCATTGACCTAAAGAGATCCCGTTTCTAAAAGTGACTTGTTTTCAGTAGAGCAAGTAAGAAGAGGGAGGTAGATCATAATTAAGATCACTTGTTGTAGATGTTAAGGATCTAGTTGCTTCACATCTCCCACTGGATCTAGCAATGAACAAAGTGGAAAGGGATGAAGAATGATTGATGTAACTGACCCTAAATTTATTGGTAATAAGGCCTAATTTGTTCGTAGTGCTGGTGCCTAATTTGTTCGTAGTGCTGGTGGTGGTGAGCTTCTCACATTATGAAAACATTTACAACCCCATACACTAGCAACCTCGGAATAAGAGATACAAGATGTCCGTGACAAGCGATGATACATGGATGTTTATCTAGAAGGATAATTGTTTATCAACAAGAACTATTCACGTTCAAAAAGGCTGAGCTGCTTCAGCAAGCATAGGTAAACAGAAATAGGCCAGAATAATGAGGGCATCTTGTCTAATACCAAAAATTTGCCCCAGTAAAATATCATCGAAGCAAATTGGAAGGCGAGAAAAGGACCCTAAGCTCACAGACAGAGAATTGATCATCCAAGACTAGGTTAAGACATCTTAGAGACGGTACATAACTATATGATGCAACATTCAACTCCATTGAGAATATTTTAGCAACTGAAAAGGTAGCAGTTCTATAAATTGCTTGGCTGTTTCTCTTTATAGGTGACCAAAAAAGAAGGTAAGGTAAAATAATAAATACTTCAAAGTAAAGAGCACTTTGTTCATTTACCCCTTGTTTGAGCCCCATTTTTTCATCAAAATACATTTTTCAACAGTGATTTGACATCATTTTAATCACATATTTTTCAATAAAATAATATTACACGCAAACTCAAAACATTTCCTTATTTTTTAACCCCACACTCTCCATCATAACACTATTTCAAAATGCATTTTTCTAGAAAAATAGGGCTCAAACAACCCCTTAGTTTTAAGAACAGCCAGAAAAGTAGGAAAACTTGTTTAAATCATTAGTTGAGAAAACAGATAAATAATTTCTTATCATCTTCCCATATATTTTTCTTTTATCTTTCAGCAATTCATTTGTCTCTAATCATCATAAGTTTTCGCTGTATAGGTAAGTCGCCAATCCCTGTACTATTTAATCTGTTTGATTATAGAAGCTGTTTTACTAGAGGTTTCTAATCATCACGTCCATAAATTATTTGGGAGTCATAACAAGTGTTTTTTACGTAATTGGAGGGAACCTTGTATCTAAGTTACCGTTGAGTATAAACTGTCATTAATAATGAACTAACAACACTTAGCAGACTAAAAATTTGGAATTAATAACTGACTCATTACTGTTCTTTCCTGTCTAGGAAGATGAAGATGCTGTAGTCAGTCAGTCACCACCAAGTAGTGCATTCCCTAACAAAGTGCTCTAGAAAAATTAAGATGTATAGACCAACCTTCCTTGACCTCACTTGGATCATCCCCACAAGAGAGACATGATTTCAGTAATGCTGAGGTCATCAATCCACCTGCCACAACAAATTTCCTTAACCAGATAGCATGGAAGAAAAAAAATATTCACGAAAGGCAAGAAGAAAAAATTTAATTGAAATAATCTGACTAATTCGGGTGTGTTTGAGTCCCATTTTTATGTAGAATAGGTTTTGTGATAATATTTTTTTGGAGAATGTGTAGTTAAAAAGTAGAGAAAAGTTATGAATTTACGTGCAAAATTATTTTCTTGACAAAATGAGGATTGAAAATGAATTTGAAGAAAAATGATTTTTATAGAATGGGGCTCGAATAGAGGCTTAATGTCTTTGGTGCACACCACATTACAGTGTTACTTTGTGCCAGAATTTTCTCATACAAGGTATCAGAGAAAATAAAAATATAACTACGTAACTCAAAGAAATGGCCTTCTTTACCTCCCAATTTTATTAATAACTGCAAGATTCTATCTTATCCAAATGATTGAGCAAAAAATTATTCAGGCCTCTCTACAGTGCATTAGAGATGAATCCAAAAACTTTGGTACATCAATTTCCTTATTGTAGGAAAATTGGTTTAACTGGAATATTAACCATTGCTTTAAAAGGGTACTAAGAACCTATAAAAGCACATATAAGAGAGATCATGTGTGTCAGTGAATGAAATAGAGTCCATAGGGAGAGAATGAGAAGAGAGACATTACGCTCTTTCCCTGGGAAAATTGGACGGAAATGAAATTTGTTTGCTTCAAGCATCCGGGGAACTTCTTTTCCAGATTCTGATGCCATGTCAAACAAATGTTCAATATCTTTCATGCTCATAAAGAAGTCCTTAGGTGCAGATATATCTTCTAGCTCAGTTTCTTTCGTTGGCGTTATCTTCACATCATTTAGATGCAGAAATCTTGAAGATGTGGCTCTTAACGGTGATAAATAAGGAGAGTTGTTTTTCTTCACATTAGAAACATTGGTTTCTGATACTGCACTCTCTGTGGACATAATAGGTGAATCGCCGTTCATTACATTTTCTTTAGTCCCGTGAACTTGTTCACTCCCAAACTTGGTTTCTGATACTGCAGTGCCCGAGGGCGTAATGGGTGAATCATTATTCACAAAATTTTCTGTTGCCCTGTTCACATTTTCAAAACTTCGAACAAGTGTTTCCGTAGAAGGGTCATCAAATTCATCTTCTGATTCAAGAGATTCTACCCTTCCAGGTGTGGAAACCTTTTCTTTTACATCTTCCAATTCAGGATCTCCCTCCTCTTCTCTAAGCTCTCTAATCTCGCCAAAGTACTCCGAACCCTGATCAAATCCCCCGCCTTCTTGTGAAGAAAAATGATTGACAATTGGCTGAAAAAGACCAAAATAATCCCAAGGAGTTTCTGACGGGATGGAAGGTATTTCAAATGAAGATGCTTCAGGTCCTTCGGTGGAACGAGGAGTAGTTGAAGCAACTGATAATGTGACAGGCACAGAAGGCTTTTCTTCAACTTTCTTGGAAAACATACCTCTGAATTTCATATGATGGGCCTGGTGTCGACTTGTGATCGGAGGTGAAGCAGATGGTGATTTATTCACAGTGGTATCCATATGTTGGGACAGAGACCGAGAGGAAAGTGAAAATTGGGAGATAGACCTCTCAATCAATGCATGTGGCTCCGGCGTCGCACTTGTTGAAATATGCATGGACGGTTCAACTTGAGAATCAGGTTCGACAAATCTCCCCAAAGCAGTACCTATGATTTTCAATTCTTCTATATAAGTAATATGAGCAGCTGCCAGAGAACACCTGCCATTAAGTGCTTGTTTGATTAGTTTCTTTCGCTCCCGACAAAGCTGTACGCCCTTGTCTTCTTCCAATCTAGAATTTGAAGCCCCCATTGAATGATTGCCAAATCAGCATACAGGATTCTCAGTTGGATTTGAGAAGTTTGGGAGCAAATTAGGAGAATGGCGTGACCACGTGCCCTGATCCCTTAAATGACGTAAGAAAAGTTTTGATGAGCAACATAGCAGAAGTTGTTCAAATTAAGACAGAATACACTCAACAAAGAAACATAAGGCTTTCCATTAAAGGCAGTATCGGTTTAATAGCACTAAAATAGTAACTTGATTCTGTTTCATCGTCCAAAACCATATCCCCATGCTTTTCTGCCAATAGAATTATAGTTCATACAGAAAGAAGATCCATAGATTTGCCATGAACAAAATCATGCTGAATTTAGCTCGCTTAGAAAAGCAAGAACGCCCACATAAATTAGAGGGGTGAGATTAAGCACAAATCATAAGCAATAAAAGTAATAGATTTTCAAATCACAGCGTCGTCTGAAACTTTGAAACCTAGGATTATCAGTTCTGTAATCTAACCTCAATTCCAAAAACTTATATAAAATTAGAAGATGGGAAATGCCACAAAAATTTATGAATAGCAATCAAAATCAAGAAAAAGAAAAATCAAAAATCAAAACTGAGCAACACGAAAATTCAAATCCAGCAAAAAAAAAATAATAAAAAACTAAGCATCAAAAAGCATGAGAAGCCTATGAAAGTAAAATGAAAGAGAAGGCCATGGAATTAAATCAAAACCGACAACCCGAAAAATCCCAGACTGTGAAAATCAAACCAATCAAAATTCTAATGAATCTAGCTCAAAAACTAACCGACACCAATCAGATTACTCAAATTCCCCCCATCCTTCAACCCCTTTCCCAAAAAGAAATTCAGAAAGATCAAAACTTCAAGTCAATCAAGAAAATTATGGGCTACAGCATTCTTGTGACTTTACCTGAGAAAGCTTACCTGAAACTTGAAGTCAAAATTGACGTCAACGATCCAGAAAACTCTTTGAGTTTCAAAGAAGATTATTACAACCCGAATGATTCGGGAAATTTTCAGAGAGGAACTTTTGAGGATTGTGCGTGTATGACAGTAAGTCTGTCAGAAATGAAAAAAAGGCAAATCACAAATCACAAACAGTTAGAGAGAGGATTGCACCGAGTTTGCATGCAATGGAAAAGGTGCAAAGGTGTGGACTATGGACCACACTTTACCATTTGTTTCTTATTTTGAAAACAATTTTTTGGCTAGCATCTTCTCTGTAATTTCATTTTCTTTTGCAAAGAAAAAAGCTAAAATCGAAAAGCGTTACTTTTACGCGGCCCGATTCGGCAAGTCATTTTCGTGTGCAACTCACTTTTTAATGTTAGTTACTTAACATGCATTGCTATTTGGTAATTAGTAAGATACATGCGATTATAACATTTTCACTCACGACACTTGATAAAAATTAGTCCTTATCCAAGATTTAAGGTCGGCTTTGAGATTTCGAGAGTTTTAGACCAATTTTAAATATAAAATCTTATATATAGATATGTAAAAATACGTGTAAATAATAATAATAATAATTTGGAGTCCTCACTGAAGTAGGACATTAGGCGATTGCCTGCCTTGTCTATAGTCAGGGTTGGTAGTGCCAAGATTTTTTATATAAAAGCAACAAGTTCAATTGATGAAGCTTCACAAATCAACAAACAAATCGAGCGATCATCCCTCTTTCATAAGAGTAGACATAACAAAAATGGAATAGTTTGTATCCGAATTCAGATTCGGACCAAACCCTTTTTTGTTAAAATCATTAACTCATTATTTAATAGATGTTTTCATTCTAATACTTTATTCACGAGTTATCAATATTTCTTTTGTAGATTGATTAGTTTAAAACACGAATCAAATTAGATCGAACAAATCGCTTATTTAATTTGTAATTTGTTTTTGCTATTCACTAATTTAAATTAAAATGAAATGGATTAGATCTAGATGACTTACCTACGGAGTAACACATGCAATTTGTCCATTATTTTAAGTGTAAAGAACAATAAGAACTTGCATTGAAGCTAGTGCCGCGTAGAGCACATGATGTGTCATTTCTTTATTTATTATTAAGGTATTATTCTTTTATTTTAGTACATGAAAAGCATCCAAGAATAGAAGAATCTTGTGATTCTTTAACCTTTTTTAAATAAAAAGCATCTATTTAATTTAATATTACCTTTTGTTTCGCGCGTGTTAATTCGCTAACAATTAAAGAGGATCAGACGATTGTGTAAGGGACAAAACCTCTTGAGACAAAGTCCCAAAAAGGGGTGTTCTTTTTATTGGCGATGAACTTCACAATTGGAAACGGAAAACAACGTGCCTCCAAGGGGCGCAAGCACACGAGTTACAGAAAAGGAAATGTTTAAGTCTAAAAGCTAAAGGAATGAAAAGTACATATTCTCTGTTCGATTTTGACAAATTCTTTTTCGGGCAGAGGTACAAAACACTTGCTTCTTGCTGTTTTGAACCTTTGGAGAAAACTTTCTGCCCATTCATTTGGCATTTGACGTAGATTCGCCAAATCAGCCAAAGTGACTTCAGATTCAGTTTTGTAAAACTGAGCATGAAACAACTGTTCCAGTTGTTGCCATGTTTGAACAAAGTTCGCTGGCAAGTTAATGAACCAGGAGAAAGCTACTCCTGTTAACGAACTAGGGAAAAGTCTCATTTTATGGTAATCGGTTACATCACCACTTTGCAACGTGAATCGCCCTATGTGTTCCAGAGTAGACACCTCTCCTAAACCAGTAAACAGTGAGAATTCTGGCACTTTGTACCCTCTAGGCCATGGATATGCTTGGTCTACCCAATCAGGATATGGCTTTGTGTAAGTCGGTCTAATGACAGGACGCACCCCAAAGGCCATCTGATACTGCACGATTTCCATAATCTGATTTCTCAATATGACATTGGGATCATATGGAATTCCTACAGGCTGATTAA
>NW_019263600.1:24752-26993 GCF_002742605.1 Olea europaea var. sylvestris | reverse complement strand
CCTTTTGCACTTTCAACACCTAACACCACTGTCCCACCGGGCGTGCCAAATTGTTTCGCGCGTGTTAATTCGCTAACAATTAAAGAGGATCAGACGATTGTGTAAGGGACGAAACCTCTTGAGATAAAGTCCCAAAAAGGGGTGTTCTTTTTATTGGCGATGAACTTTACAATTGGAAACGGAAAACAACATGCCTCCAAGGGGCGCAAGCACACGAGTTACAGAAAAGGAAGTGTTTAAGTCTAAAAGCTAAAGGAATGAAAATTACATATTCTCTGTTCGAGAGTTTTGGATTCGGTCCTTTGCTTCTAAGTTCTTTCTCCCTTTTATACTTCATAGGCGATCCCTTTGTGATTAACTGCTCTAAAAAACTGCTTGATCGCCCTATAACTACCCACTTTCTTTGTAGTGGCCATTTTGTCATGAAACTGTCCTTTTAACTGCTGCCATTATCTTGCATCGTTCAACCGCTTTCGATTGAACCCCTTGAGTCGTGGAACGTGATAAGGTTATTTTAGCAATTGCCTCAATAACTGCATTTCTTGATAATCATAATGCGTTATGTTTGTTGATACCTTGGGCGACTTGAAGATTTGGGCGAGACTCTGGGCGACCGTATGCCACTCTATTCGTTCAGATTCTGAGCGACTTGCAAACTTGGGCGATGACGTTACCGCACTATTGGGCCCCTTATTTGGGCATTCACCTTGATTCGTTCAATTGGATTTCGTTTTTTGGGCTATCTGATTTGGGGATCCTCCAATTGGACTTTACTCTCTGGGCTGTTCGATCTGGGCTGAATTTTTATGTGTCAACACCTTTTAAAAAAAATAGAAATAACAATTCTTGAAATATTGTTACATACTAAGACCCTGTTTGTTTCCCATTATTTTTCTATTAAAATGAAAAATATGATCATTTTCATTATATCAAACCATCAAATTTGAATTTCTATCTCTTATGTGGAGTCCATAACGATTATATTTTTCATTCTCATTTTTACAAAAATGAGAAACAAACGCCCCCTAGGACCGTGTAAATGTTCGGATAGGAAATATGTGCGTTATCATGTTAACTAAGAAGATGGGCCGTTGCCAAGCAAAAGATTATGTTGGCAAAAAGCAGAAATTTCAGATCTGAAAAGTTAGAACATAATTAATCTAACGTATTGATGTTTATATACATATTAGTAATGACTTTTGCTATCATGTCACTTTAGCAGACACAATAAAGTAGAGCGTCACACGCCAACCCACTTGATATCTATACACAATTTATTATATATAATCAATTATTTTCACTGGCCGTATTCAACGTGAAAATGTACTATTTTCAGATAATTCTTTTGTAAATTATAAGTTGTTGATCCAACAAAATGTGAAAATAGAAGTTGTGGATCACACAGAATTTGTGAATAAAAATAACGTTTGACCAACTTATGCACTCGAAAAAGCATTCCCAAACATGACATTCAAGAAATCTAACATTTGTCGATTACTAGAACAAGGGGATCAACTATAAGATGCAGCAGCCAAGGAACCAAATGTTATAAGATCATTAAAGGACAATATGTATCTCAACTCTATACTTAACCACAAAATAGTCATTCCGACTTCACAAAAATGGCAAAGAAGTACACATACCACTCAAACAACGGATTTTGTAATTTTATCAAAAATGTTTTATGTTACTTCGTTGTACGCTATAATGTACTAAGAGCATCTCCAACCATGACACCATTACACCAAAAATGGTGCAAAATTGCTCCAACCCAACACCAAACTTTGCACTATTTTGGTGCAAAATGGTGCAAGTGTAAAATGTCCCTTTTGCCCTTATTTAACATTTTTCAAATAAATTTGTTGTACATATTCTCTGTTCGATTTTGACAAATTCTTTTTCGGGCAGAGGTACAAAACACTTGCTTCTTGCTGTTTTGAACCTTTGGAGAAAACTTTCTGCCCATTCATTTAGCATTTGACGTAGATTCGCCAAATCAGCCAAAGTGACTTCAGATTCAGTTTTATAAAACTGAACATGAAACAACTGTTCCAGTTGTTGCCATGTTTGAACAGAGTTCGCTGGCAAGTTGATATACCAGGAGAAAGCTACCCCTGTTAACGAACTAGGGAAAAGTCTCATTTTATGGTAATCGGTTACATCACCACTTTGCAACGTGAATCGCCCTATGTGTTCTAGAGTAGACACCTCTCCTAAACCAGTAAACAGTGAGAATTCTGG
>NW_019263600.1:6467-24472 GCF_002742605.1 Olea europaea var. sylvestris | reverse complement strand
GCCTGGACATCTACCCCCTCGTTACCACGTGGAATATTCTGTCCATTGTTTAGGACATTATCTCTCACGTTTGGATTACCCCCCAAGTTAGGCATACCAATACTACTACTTTGATTTAGTATTGTAGCACCTCCTTGGTTTAAAGTAGAGGGGCCAGAAAGTGGTTCTACCCCTTGACTTGGATTTGGGACCGAAGGATTATGTCCTACGATCGTCCTAGTTTGAATAACATTTTTCAAATAAATTTGTTAAGGGTATTTATGTCATTTGTGCTATATATTTTTTAATACAATAAATTATTATTTTTATTTTTATTAATATTAATATTATTTGTATTTAAAATAAATTTTAAATGTAAGACATAATAATTAATAAATTAATTAAAAGACGAAAACAATTTAAAATACATCAAACACGATTATTTATTAAAGTTAATACGAAATATATTAAATAGCGACATACATACGATAATCTAATTTTATTTTTTAAAAAAAGGATACATAAGGATACATACATACCCTTACTCGTCATAAATAAATCAAGGATAAAGAAACTCACATTACACTTCAAAATGCATTAATCGATCATTTGTACGATGAACATATGAATTCTGAGAATTAAATTGCAAAAATTTAGCGATTTCGTAATATCGTCTATCCAAATTCGAAATGCATTGTACTATTTTCTGACGGCATGATTTCATATTTTTGTTGTTGTAGTATTTTTATTAATTGTTCTATATTTTTTATATTTATTAATGAATTTAATCTTTTCTGTAATTTAACATAATTATTTATTTAGTAATTTATGTATTTATGAAATAATTAAATAAATAACATTTCAAATAAGTAAATTATAAAGAATAAAAAAAGGGAAGAAAATGATTAAATACTGTTCATTTAGTGTAATTTTTGGTGTAATGGTTGGAGATGAATTTTAATTTGGTGCAAGATTTAGTGCAAAATGGTGCAAAATTTGGTGTAGGGTTGGAGATGGCCTAAGAATCCTGAGTTAATTCTTAATAGAACAATGAGTTTCCTATGCAAATGCTCTCCGATTCAACTCTCATCTTCATCGTGGCCATGGAAGAGGAGAGTCAAAACTCAGATTAAGCTTAGAACTGAACCTACAAGAAGCTTGTTGTGTCGTTACCCCCAGCGGAATATGAGCTGACTTGCAGCGTAAAATGAGAGAGCCACCAACGATGTCATTACAATTATTGTGCTGCAAGTCCAACATCATAATCCTATGTCAAGCCTCAGGAATTTCAAGAAATCTTAACAGAAAATGTGTATATACACACACACACAAACGACTGTATCTATTACAAATGTGAATGTAAGGTTTAATGGTTCCTTCTACCCAGATGTAATTATAACAGAATTCAATAATGATATAGCTAAAACAGAATTTCGAATTTCAAACTTAAACAATGAATAAGTACCTGAATAACAGAACTATGATAGCAAACAACATCGTAGAGGATGAGTTTCCAACAGCAAGAAATACTGGAAGAGTGGATGCACAAGGAGACAGTGCAGGAAGAAGATCAAGACCAGCAACTGCCATTTTCTCCATGGGTTAGTTGTGGGAATGGCTGGGACTGCCCTTTCCAGATGGAAACAGTGTGATATAACCACCACCGAGAACTATGAGCACTAAAGATGCAAGTTTATGCACACTTTCCTCACCAGCAATGGTGGTTGGTAATGTAATTGTGGTTATTCCAAGTAACGAAGTAGACATCACATGCAAAACTGCTCCAAATGCGGCTGCATGAAGATAATTAATTAGCCAAAGATCACAACTACGTGGGCAAGAAACAAAGTCACAGAAGACATTGGTATCATTGGATGACCTTGTATTCAGCTCAGGCTACACAAAGGCACTCAATGAAAGAATACAAAGATTTAGATATCGTCAAATGAGAACCAAAAATATGATATTTTATTAAGGAAATTTCTTACCGACAGTGAGAGTACGGGAGAGCGTGACCAACAGTGGAGAAGATCACCCAATGGATTGGTATGAAGGAATGCAGCAGTGACACAGTGGCTATACCCCTGATTGTTGATGGATCCACTGCATTGATATTGAATTTTCCATTTTGTTGGATTTGAAAAGGAAAAAACAAATTCAATAAATTTCAACCTACGCCTTACATTTAGCATCTGCAAAAACAAGTTGAGTTGGCAGGGAGGTGGAAGATCGGATTCAGGTGAGAATATGGGTAATTTTTATGGTCAACACTACCAACAATCCTAATGCCATCGCCCCAATGACGCAGTCCAAGAAACCTGCCTTGCCGCCATGGATGATACTGATATTGGGAATCAACCCTTGACAGCAAACCTGATTATAATTCACTGGAGACTCAAGATATTACATCATGATCACAACCCTAACGAAATATTCAGATCCTGTCACCAACCTCATTGATTTTCTTCCCGGGACTTTGCTTTAAAAATGAACATTCTTCTCTCCTCCCAGGTACCATCCTTCCTTCTGTTCTACACATGAATTTGAGCGTCTTAACATTCTCCTGGACTTAAACGTGGAAAAAAAAATTGATTTCTTTTCTTTGCCATTTTCAACATACTATCTACAGAAGTAACAGCGTACCACCGATCGTTACAGAACCCTTCTGTTCCATCTAGATATTGGATTCCAGTACAAGAATGAAACCACAGAGGACATTTTTTAAGCTCCTTCTGTACCAACAATTATCACAAGCAAAGCTCTTCTATTGAAGATTCTATTTACATTTTACATTATGAATTTATGATTACCATTTCAGGATTTGAATAGAAACCAGTTACTAAGCACTAATTCTCAACATCAAATTTTTATTTCTTGAAAACTATCTTCTCAAATCTCTACTAGACAAATTGATAGTCGAGTCCTCGATCTCTTTACTTGCCTGACAACACTATACAGCAAAACACTAATTATTTTTTGAAATTCAAGAAATATAAAATAACTGAAAGGAAATAAGAAAGAAAAAATCCCCTCATGTCCTCTATTCCCCTTTTCATTCTCTCTCTTTTACCATAACCAAGAAAAACTGATTTTCCTTCATATATTTTGAAAGTGTCCGCATCTTCAAATGTATGTTTATCTGAACTGACAGTTGCTTATCTACATGGTTTATTAACAAAAGGTAAAAGCCAATCCTGGAATCCTTAAAGCTGGAACTTATAAGCCAATTTAACTTTCTATAAGCATGTCAATCGTAATAAAGAATTTGCCGTCGTGAACTGAAAGCCTAAAAAGGAGTTACTATATGTACATATATTCATACACAAGCATCCTTAGACAAATAGACACATGTTACCAAGATTGAAGCTTACTAACATTACAAAATGCATAAAGCAAAATCACATATCATCTGCTAAAAGACCCTGAATACTCAATTGCCCCAGTATGCAACACAACAATTCTGAAAATGAATGTGAAATAAATATACATATTATGCACCCCCTCATATTATAACCTTAAATGTAGTATCTTAATTTAAAAAACCAAGAAAAAGAACCCGTACAAAATCATGCATTTTCTCTCTTTATCGTTTTAATGTGTACAAACCTCATAATAACTATAGCAAAAGAAACCTCCAGTATTCTAATATTCTATTTACAGAATAAATTGCCGCGACCCATTTTAAGCTTAACCGGAAAGCAAATATTAAGCATCGAAGTCGAGTACAATTCTTTCATTATTGAATTTTTACGTTCTTAAATCTGTGCAGGAGGGACTCTATTGATCTTTGTAGCTTGGAGCTCTCTGCTTGCCTGACAGCCTCTGCTGCCTGGTGTAAACTTTTGATTCCACGACCCAAACTAGCAACTGATGGAGCAACAGGAAATGTCTCTGCAACACATTCAATTCCATCTCCATAGACTAGCAAGCCTGTGCAAGTAGCAATACTACATCCAAAGGTAGCCCAGGGTAAAACTCCAATGGGTCTGACTCGGCGTTTCCTCATTATTTCATAAAAAGCTGTTCTCATGGCAGAAAGACTAGTTTCCTCTGCAGACGCTATAACACTGTGAGATATGGTTCGGATTTTCTCAGCAGACACAGCAGCCTTCAGGGTTGAACTTTTCAATGCAGTACTTCCCATTCCTGGGGCTACCACTTTTGTTAGACCAAGACCCTTGCCAAGTGCCAAAACAATCTTTTGTGTTTGAGTCAACAAAAGTTTAAGTGAAGTCGGGATATGGAAGGTTGCAATTTTTACAAAAGTTGAAGCCGGAATAACTTTATAGAGGGAAGAGACTCCAAAAACTGCTGTTGCACCTGCCCCAACTGCCACCACCGGTTTATCAGCCAACAGGCGCTTCATGTTACTCTGGTGTGGGATTTCCCCATTATCTTCACAATTAGTTATGAGCTCTTCAACTGTACTTTTAACCTCTGGAGGAACAGGGGTTTTCCAGTGTTTCCTTAGTCCAGCTAATGCGCTAGCATCAACAACTGCAACTATTGATTTGAACTTCTTAGTTTGGTTATGAAGAGCCTGTGCAAGAATAGCATGTGACTGATCCTCCACAGGAAGATCGCAAAACTTAGAGTTAGCCAAGATGGGGTCTCCTATTTTGCTCAAAGGAAGCCGGCCAGCATTATTCAATGCAATTCTCAGCCCCTCAATTGCAACACGGAATAAGTAAAATTCAGATAGGAGCTGGGAATCAACAATTTCTCCCTTGTTAACATCACTAAGAAGTTTCTGAGCACAAGCCAGAGCCCTTCCCATAGAGGGGATGTCAACAAATATGTCATGCAAATCAATAAGCAAGGGATAGACAGATTTTGCAAACTGCGGAGCCTCATAATCAACTAGAGGCCTAACATCTTCACTACTGAGTTTCAAAATATTACTTGACTGAACCAAATATGTAGACAGCAACTTCACCATTTGAGACTGAACACCATTCGTAACATAAAAACCCCTCGACCTTTCCGAAACCATATTCCTTTTGCGAGCCAAATTACTCGGCTGAAAACCAAAAGCACCTAGAAATTCATTTCCTGATTCCACCACCTGCTCTACCCCTGTGTCCAAACCACATTCACTATCTCCATCAGTGATGTGCTTCACGAAAGGCAATTCAAGAGTAAGAAATGAAGAACTAACTTCCTCAGCAGCCTTCTTGGCAGCCGTAACATGGGCATTGAAACGCACCCCAAAAACTTCCTTCAGAAATAAACTCCCTGCCACTTTCTCATACTTCTCGCTATTAGTCTTATGCACAAAACATCTTTTCAACACCTCAAATGATGATGTTGGAACGGCATACTCATCAATGCTATCACCATTTTCACTATTCTCGCTTACCCTAATGTCCGAATCATTAAAGCTTCCCATGTGAACAACAACAGCATCAGGCTTAACCCCTCTTATGAGACACTCAGCATCCGAAGCTGACCTTTCTGATAAATTCTGAACAGACAGTATATAGATACTTGACTGCGATTCAGGGTCACGGATAGCATAAATAAACTGTTTCGTACTTTCAGGCACCGGTAGCTTTTTCACTATTCCATCTGATGCTCTTAAATCATTATTGACTTTAAACGTAGAAAAAGGCCATATCTTTTGCATATATTCCACCATCACCCCCATAACGAATATATACACGCTTAGCTTAGTTTTGGCGTATAAACACTAAAATCAGAAATACACAGTTGCAAGATTTTATTTATACTCGGTCAATTCACCAGTAAAGAATTCAGATAAAAGAAAACCCAAGTGAAATATACATACATATATACTTCTGTATGTGCTCATAGATACGTATGTATGAACATAACGGGGGGAGGAAAACAAAGGTTCTTCGATATACCTTGTGGTGGTTGATCAGGGAAGAGAGAGATAGAGAGAGAAACTGGTAGGGGAGCCTGCCGGGAGCTGAGGGCAGTTCCCTCTGGAAAAATCGGCTGAAATAATAAGGGAGGCCGTTTTGGCCGATTATAATTTATTTATAGGAAAACAGTTGAGCCGGGTTTTTATTTTTTATTTATTTTTCGGTTACCTTATTATTATTATTATTATTATTATTATTATTATTATTATTATTATGTTTTCAGAGAATTTTTGATTACTTAGTGTAATATAAAATAATTAATAAATCACAATATTCCGTAAGTTCTTGTTTGATATAATTAAAAGGTTGACAAAAGATTAATGTCAAAATTAAGAGTTAAATTTAACCACATAATAGGATGGCAAAATGGATCCCACCGCTCGCAGGCTCGATCCGTCCCACAACGGTTTGGGTTCATTTTGAGACGATCTGAGTTCACCTATATTTCCATGCCCGGCTCGTTTGGATTTGTGGACTAACTCATTTTCCCGTCTTTTTTGACTAACTTTATTAATTTCTTTATTTTGAAAAAAAAAATTAGGCCTATTTTGTTAATTTTCTTTTTCTTAAAAAAAGAAAAAGAAAAAAGAGCCAACTCATGGACAACTCAACTCGGCCCAAGAGACTCATGAGTCAAAGGATCAGCCTAGAATTTGGATACGAATTGAGATCAAATGTTTAAGGAGCCACCACCAAATCACATATTTATTAGACCCACGACTATTATAAACTTTTCTGTCATATATTTCATCAATTTTAACCAATTTGCTAAATTTTATGTCAAAAATGTTGTCAAACAACCTCGAAATCAATCTTCTAGTTAAATTGCTTGACAATGTAAAGAGAAGAGATCTTCTATGGGTCTGGGCATGGAAGGGATGGAGTCGAGGAAGATAATTATAGTTTTTATCTTTTATATTTTCATATTTTTTACTTATTTAACTTTGACGCAGAGCCGGTCCTGAGATTTTAGGTGCCCTGTATGAGATTTTAAAATGTTGTCCCGTTGAGTAACTAAAACATATATTAAAAAAATATTTTAGTAATATTATTTCATTGCAAAAATATGATATTTAATTTTACTTATTTATTTATTTTACATAAATGAACCAAAAAAATATAAATAAAGCTCAAAAGCATTCTTGAACTACATCAAAATTCATACGTCATCAACAAAGAACCATCTAAGCCACTAGCCTCTTCGTACAATTCCATATAATCAAACCTTGAAAAAATATATATATCAAGTGTAAAGCTCGAAATGCAACAAATCATGTAATAATATTTTTTCTCTCATTTTTAGAAGCAAATTCACTAATTAAACTTTCGTAATCAATATTTTTTAGAAAGTCTTAATTTCACTTAATAATAAATCTCTTCACAATTAATTGATTTCACTTATTAAATTAGTAATTATAAATTATGAACGGTGAACCTATCGTTAGAACAATGAAAAAATATTAAAAAAGAATTTATATTTTCTTGAATATTCAAAGAAATTATTTAAGAAAAAATATGTAGAGGAAACAAAAACTTACTTATAAGTGTTCAACTTCTCCGAAGGAAAATTATGTCGTGTTTCCTCAATCCTCAGTCTCCACATTTAGGCAAACCGAATTTAGAATTTAACAAGTTCTTGAAAGCTAATTCAAATAAGTGAAATCACGGAACGAGATTGACGAAAAAATAACAGGTAATTCAAATTTTCAGCGAGAGCTTAATGAAAAATATGAATCGTCAATTGTCGCTTAAGAAAAAGAGAGAATTGTTTGGAGACGGATCAAAAATGATTGGAGAAAAAGACGATTTCTCCAAAAAGACAGGTGGTTTCTTTAATTCTTTTATCTAAAAAGACGATTGAAAAAGGCGGTTGCTCATTTTTCTTTCTTCTCTAAGTTCCTTGGCCGGCCTGATCTTTTTTCGACTTTTTCCTTTTCCTTCACATTATTTAAGGTAGGAATACTATTTAAGAATATTATATTTAAGAAATTATAATTAGTTAGTCACATTATTCTTAATTTTAATATCTTATGTATTATAATTAAAAAATTTATATTTTAAATATTTAATTATAAATAAATATACAACTATAACAAAAAAAAATTTTGGTGCCTCTACAAGTTTGAGGTCCTATACGATCGCTCAACTTGCGCATCTTTAGGGCCGCCTTTGCTTTGACGGTAAATTAATTTTTGATAGATTTAAAGGTCGAATTAGACGAAAATCACGAAGAAGGAATAGAGTGCAACTGAAGCGAAAAATTAAAGGATTAATATACAAGTTAGGGACCACACAAACAATCTTAGACAGAATAAATCAATAATTCTAAGCCCCGTTTGAGTCCCATTATTTCTCATTACATTAAATTAAATTTTTCTCTCTCCTACTTTTAACTACACAATCTTCAATAAAATATTTTACTCGTAAATCAAAAAATTTTCAACCACTTATTTTTAAAAAAAATATTATTCATCTCATTATAATCTATAAATAATGGAGTTCCAACGGGGGCTAATTTAGCCCCAGGTTGGTATAATTAAAAATAATATTTTTAGTATATTTGATAAAAATTGATGAAATACATTGTTAAAAAATTGATAAAAATTATAAATTTCATAAAATATATAATTAAATTAATTATAGAATTTAATTTAGATTTTTATCAACTTTTTAATTACACCAAGTTAGGACTTCTTAATACCTTAAAGCCAGTTGAATTGAGCCTGGGGTACAAGGTTGGGTAATTTTTTATGGCACCCAACTGGTGTGAGTGCCGATAGGGGTCAACAGCAAAATTGAAGCCAGTTAGCTAAAGATGTCCGAGTGGTCGGGTTGGGTGGCTAATAGCCTTAACCAGCATGGCCAACTTCCAAATTCTATAGTCTTTGTTTAAGCCTCATTTTTGTCATAAAAATACATATTTGAATGGTGTATTGATGTGAAATATATAGTTAAAATATAAAAAAAAATTTTAAATTTAAGTTTAATATTATTTTACTTTAGAATATGTGATTGAATTTACGTGTAATATATATATATATTTTTTTGCAAAGGACGATGATCAAATAAGGGCATATTTGCCTCTTTCCACTTCCAAAATCATATCACAAAGTTGTGCTCTGAAAGCTGTATAGGTGCAGGGCACAAAAAGTCCACAACCATGTGCAAGATCAAATCCATCCCCACCACCAACAGTGCTTATCCACTCATTATCACCACCATTCTCCTGGTGGCGCTTCCATACCTAGCAGCACAGTCGACCCCCGTCTCCGCTGCACCTTCACCAGGATCAGATGACTGCTTCAGCTCTTTGATCAACTTATCTGACTGCTTAACTTTTGTGGAGGAAGGTAGCAATCTAACTAAACCAGATAAAGGGTGTTGCCCAGAATTCTCAAAATTGTCGAATACTCAGCCAGTTTGCCTATGCCAACTTCTTGGTGATCCTAATAAAATTGGAATTCCCATTGATACCAAGAAAGCCCTGAAACTCCCTTCTGCTTGTGGTGTCAACACTCCGCCAGTTAGCTTGTGTTCAGGTACATTTTCTCATTTCTTAAACAAATTTTTACTTGAGTTTTTAACTTGTAAGTAAGAAATAGTAATTTGTCCAAACATGTGCAGATCTCTTTGATATTGAACCTTTTCTTTGGCATTTTTTTTTTCAAATTTTGAATTTGAAATGATTATAATAATTTTTTTGAATAGAATATCTGGCCCAGTTCTTTATTTTTAAGAGACCTGTCCCTGGCGGGGTGCCCCTACCAACCCTGTCTCCAAGCCGTGATAGGGGTTTTATCCTATTTTTAATTGATTTGTGGACCAACATGTATTAGACAAGTCTATGCTACACACAAATTAATGTTATGTAGCAAGGATAATTATTTAATATTAGACAGCTGGAATATTATGCAGTAACTCTACAAACTTACAATTTTTTTTTTATTTTCAAATTAAAAATATATAACAAAAAATGTTCTATTTACTGTAAAAAATTTATAAATTCATTAACGACATGTTTGACATGGACAGATTAATGGTACAATTTTTGTCCAAGATTTTCAATGTTGATTGCTTCGTGGATTTGTATTTGATTTGCGTAATATTTGTTGCACCTCGTTGTTGTGATAATAAATTAAATTATAGAGCATTTTTTGAGGATTCTAATTAATATATTTTTTTAATTATAATTTGCAGTAATTGGTGTTCACGTTGGAGCACCTGCACCAAGTGAAGGCCCTCCATCGCTTGGTAATACTCTCTTCTATGCTTATCCCTCGTTTGACCCTCATTATTTCCAAATTTTAATGGTTAGAATATTATTTTTTTTTTTGAAAATGTGTGGTTGAAAAAGAATGAAAAGTTTTTTATTTGTGTGTAATATTATTTTATAGAGGATTGTGTGATTGAAAATAAGAGAGAGAAAAATAATGAGAAAGAGAATGAGGACCAAACGGAGGCTTAATTTTTATTTTGAAATACCTTGTTTGAATGAATGAATCTCATTATTTGGAAAAAAATATATTCTTAAATAGTTATTTGATATTATTTTAACCACACATAAAATAATATTACACGTAAATTTAAAATTTTTTCTTATTTTTTAAGCATATATTCCCCATCAATTTACTATTTCAAAATACATTTTTAAAAATAATGTGACTCTAACACACACACACACACAAATTTGCAATAAGACAAATATAGTGAAGTATTTTAAAAGTAATTTGTGGGCACATGTGCTACCTTGAATAGGACAGAATAATGAACGAATAACTCACTGATCTCTTTCATAATAATGTTTAGTCACTTCCATTTCAACTTATTGAATGTATCTATATTTTAGTAATATGGATACAAAGAAAAGTGATAGTTGATGATTTAGGGAGCGTTTGGCTGAAATTTTGAAAAGCCAAAAGCTACTTTGAAGATTAAGAAATTATTTTTGATCATATTTGATATTTGAATAAATTTTTGAAAGTGCTTTATTTCATTAGAAAATTTTTTAGAGGAAGTTGGTTTAATGTATGTTTCTCGAAAAACTCTTCAAGCAAAAGCAAAAATAGAAATCCTACGAAACCTGCCCTTGGTTCAAATTTATAGCAAACACTTGAAAAAGGAAAAAGTATTATGATGAGTTGCAATGAAAGGGACACATTGCCTAATCTTATTTTCTACAAACTAATTTTATTTATTTATTTTTTTCAAAATAGATGGATCAGTAGCAGCAAACACAGCCCCTGGGAGTGATGGTAATGGAAGTCCAAGAAACTTAGCCTCAACCTTTCACTTTCTTGTTGGATTAGCAATTATATTAATTACAAATCTCCTCTGATTCTCTAAGTCACTTATAATTAGTGATTTCTTCATTAATTATGTCTAAATATTCCATCTCATATGACATTAATAGTGTGTTAGAATTTGTTTATGTAATTCATTTGAAGATTTGCTTGCGACATTACAATTTTACACATCCCGAGTTTCTTTCCATATCGAACCATGCAGTTGGATAGATATACTAATCACTTAGTAAAACAAAGTATGTAATGAATGATAAAAACCAGCCATTTGCACAGAGTTGCTGGTTCTTTACACTGAAGAGGACACCATCTCTTGGACGGTGATGGGGCGGCAAATAGCGGCCAATGCATCCCCCGACCAGGCTGAATTAGCCACCCAGGAGTTCATAGCTGGGTTAGGGTTGTATAAGTCCCACCGCACATAGGTTGAGAATTGATGGCAAATCATGTGGGCGGAGCCAACACATGGTGAGCCCCTGCGGCCACCCCTGCTGGCTCTGCTGGAATTTTTTTCGTTACATTGGGTGGCTGCTCGATCGGCCGTTGGTGCATACTTGGATTCCTAGATCCGTCACTATCTGTAGAGGCCATCCCATGATACCTGCCAAGTCCACAGCATGCATTTTGTACATCCTTGACTCCTGCAAGTTTTGGCACATATTAGTAAACTCAACCACTCAAATATCTTAAAACATAATATTTGAGTCGAGTGCCAAATGACTGAACTGAGACTGAGTTGTGTAGCCTACATGTGTTGATTGATAGAAATGCAGGATAGAACATTATCATTTGACACTGTAAGTACCTTGTCCTAGCATAGTTTTTAGCATTGTTGAAGAACTCCTGAATGGCTCAAAAAAATCAGAAAAGATTATTAGACCTTCTGATAAATCTGCATTAAGGGCAAAAATCTTCTCCTCCAGCCTCGTGTTATATTCCAACATGAGCTTATTGACCTCATTTGCGCATCCCCTTCTATCATAATTCATATAATTATCTCACTCTGAAAGCATTCGTGGTGTACATCCCAGGGTAGAATGCATGTGCATGTTATCTTCCTCACATTATTTGCATAAAGATTTCTGATAGCATTTATCATCTGGTTAACCAAGATGTGAGTAAAATTCTGGCCACTGAATCTAGGATCTATCCCCAAATGAGATATTAAGGAAGTAATCGATGAATTCATCTCTTCCGAAAGCATTCGTGGTGTACATCCCAGGGTAGAATGCATGTGCATGTTATCTTCCTCACATTATTGCATAAAGATTTCTGATAGCATTTATCATCTGGTTAACCAAGATATGAGTAAAATTCTGGCCACTGAATCTAGGATCTATCCCCAAATGAGATATTAAGGAAGTAATCAATGAATTCATCTCTTCCGAGGGAGAGGTAGAAGAGGGAAGATTAAATGAATTATGTGGCAACTTCGTGGCTGAGCCAAAGCTGTAATAGCTGAATAGTCTCGAACATTTGGCATAATTGCTGGTTGAGAGACTGGTAACCTTGACTCCCTGCGTATAGGATAGTAGCTTGTGCTGCACCCGAGTTCGATGGTCATGAATTGATCTTTTTGGCTGTAAAATGGCATGTCATATGAGAAGTTCATTTTTTTAGCTGCATCACATAAAAAGTATCATAATCAAGCAGACTATCACAGAGTTTTGATACAGATGAACTCTGATAAGGGATACGCCAAAAACCGACATTTGCCATAACATTGATTCAAGAATGCTAACAATATAAAGTTTTGTCTACGTCAAACCAGGATTCCATTGTAACAAATTTAACATTTTCTCATCTATTGAAAAAATCCAAGACCCTAAATAAGTAATGATTAGAGGACTGCCATTCTCACTCTAATTCTTCAACCATCAACGAAAAAGTACCAATATACTCCGTAATAGTAATTGAAGATCACGTGTATATATTGGAGACGTCCTGATTGTAAGCAACGGATTAATGAGAGAAAATTTGGTAATGAGGAGGAGGTTTCAACGAAACAATACCATGATTTCCATGAACTAATCACCTAATCTAGCCATCCTTTATTGGTTATTAATAGGATCACTCTATTGCATAAAAATATAGAGCTCTAAATCTTTATATTATATGGTATTTCTTGAAAGAAAGTATCCCTTTATTAGTGTTTCTTCATATTCATCTTAAGCTCAAAGATGGGGAATTTTACACGCTATTAATGCCATTTTTAAACTTCACAATACCCACAAAAACAAAATAGTAACATTAAGAAACAACCCAAAGTTTCGCATACTAGTTTCTAGAAATCCAATTCAGATTTATAGGAAACCGTTGGTCCCAGATAAATGGATCTTCACTTTTAAACCAAATTTGCTTGTAAAGCTTAAACAAAAAACTTCAAAAATAACAAAAGATTTTTCGGCCAAAGGCTCCGAAGGTTCAATGGCCGCTTCTAACACTTAATTCCCGTTGAGCATCCTTGAGAATATTGCTTGAATCCACTATAAAACTCTCATAATGGGCAAAAGTCGAGTACAGTACAAAACCAGTAAGGTGTCAACGAAACCCTAGTCTCTCGAACTTTCCTTTTTCAGTAAACACTCACAAAGAATATGTGTTACTTAATCTTTCTCCCAAAAGCATAGAAATTTCAATCAAAAATCACTCTAAAAGCATCATCGAATCGATGATCGATTACAGAAATATACAGAGAGAATTCAACACGTAGATGAAAGGACAAAATGCTCAAGACTAAAACTGATGCGAACCCCGTAGCAACGTTGACTACGAAACCCACGACTAGATTGCTAGAACCCCAGAAAAGCCAATTAAGAGGTTTGAGAGTTTGAACCGAATCAATGAACCGAAAAAATCCAACAAGATCAAAACTTGAAAGTCCCTTGATTACACGATTAAGACCCGCACCTGGATTGTAAAACGCCCCAAGATTGTAACTCTTGATAAGTTCCAATTGTTCAACGAAGAACGAAGCGAATAAAGCAAATTGCCTCACTTTATTGAATTCTCTCAAAATAATATTGTGTGTAAAGTTTTACAATAAGGATAAACATATTTATATGTAGAAAATCTATAAACGAATTCTAATAGGAATAAAATTATAATGAAAATCTAGAAACTAATTCTAATAGGAATAAAACTCTAATCCTAGCTTAAAATGGAATTAAAGATTACAAGAATTTTACCATAACCAAAACTCTAACAAAATACGAAAAATTTCGGAAAATGAAACAATTTCACTATGAAAATAATTATGTGGTGTCAATTTAATTCTTTTGCTTGTATTGAATTGATCCATTTGGATTGAACTCCTGACCCGAACATGAAAGTTGCCTCATTTTACGTTCCGAACATCATCCCATCTATAGTTAATTAAACTAGCAACTCCATCGCTTGTGTTGTGGAATCTCTCTTGAAAGATCTTCAAATCGGTGATTTTCGGGTTTAGTCCAATGTACCTTTCTCGACCAATCCAATCGGCTCCAAACCACAACTAATTGATTCACCTTGGTTGCTATTCAAATTTACCTATGTAGGACAAGAAATGATGATAATTTATGGCCACAAAGGTCAAGAGAAGACACCACAAAGGTATAATATGAAAGAACCACCAATTGCACACATTATACAAGCGTTCTGGACACTTCTGAAGACCTTTTTTCTCACACAAAGGGGGGCAGCCGGGATTCTCCTTTTTCTTCTCTCAAAATCATACAATCATTATCAGAAAGTGGCTAGGGTTATAGCCAAATATATACTCTAGGGTTAGGCTTTAAGTTGGGCCATTAAAGGGGTAAACGGGCTAAGATTCAAGCCATCCATAAGGAAATACAATTTGGCTGGGTGTAGCTCATGGACTTGATTATTGAACTTATTTCATTCATCGACCTATGCCTATGAAATAATATTAACCCACGTTAACATCACTACCACACTCTCACACCACTCACAGAGCAAATAGAGTACGCCACAAAACTTAACCCACTATGCATGTAAATATATTACACAAAGTAATAAGTCACTCTAATTCATGCAATTACACACATTAAACATATTGAAAGTGTAAAATACCAACGTTGCAACAGAATTAAG
This sequence comes from Olea europaea var. sylvestris, assembly GCF_002742605.1. NCBI lineage: Eukaryota > Viridiplantae > Streptophyta > Magnoliopsida > Lamiales > Oleaceae > Olea > Olea europaea. Next base: position 9,210 of record NW_019263600.1, on the reverse strand, counting down.
TGACCACATACATGCAGAAAGGATTACATACAAATGCAATGCAATAACTAGGTTTATTCTCTCAATAAACCTCACTAGAATCACTACTCGACCCTAAAATCACATTCGTCTCGTTTCTATCCTCATCTTTCCTTTTATTATCATCTTAGGACAATTTCTTTCAACTATGCCCAAATTTTATCACAGTTAAAACATATTTTATTTTTCGCACTTGCCTTAGACCTATACATGCCAACAATGCCAAATAATGATCACAAGCAAAGTATTAACATATAATTCACACAGAATAGTCAAGTAAACTTTCCTAAGGTCACATGCAATTCTATCGGTGTAAAAAAAATTGGTGACAAATTCACATAGAATTTAAGATAATTAATTAACATATAATTTCTAGGTCTAACAACAGACAATGGTTACCCCTTCACGATAACCCCAAACCTAACGTCATCCTACATTATGACTCCTAATGAGAAAAATAAATAATTACCATAACAATATTTTAACTGCAATAATAAAAGGTAAAGAACACAATACCGAGAGGACCACGTCTGAAAGTCCGTAAATATCGAGAGTTGCGAATTTATCACTTTAGGACCACCACTATTCATCCTAAAGTCTCTGGAAATTGCAGCAACCAAAAAATCACAATCGAGTCCCGAACATCCGAAGAACAACGCTGTCCAGATTCTACTACGTACCCTGAAACAGAAAACTTTCAACACAAAAAATATCAGAAATAATATGAGGAACAAACTGCCTAAAGAGACCGTCGCCAAAAAATGCTCCATGTGACCTCACTCGCGGATCCTTCCCTCTGCGCGTGGGCCTCACGCACCACCGTCGATCGACACGTGTCAGCATGCAGGGTTCGCCTCCTCCTGTAAGTCACGCCAGTGGTCTCAGTTTTCCCAAATTTCTTCTGGATTGATCAAAAAAGGCGAAAAAACGAGACTGATTTTGACAGTTTTTGGACAGCTTCTTCGATCTGATTTCTGCTGCAATTTCTGGACATTTTTGGTATGTTTCACGAGCCAAAACCATCACCTTGAAGCTCTGATACCAATTGTTGTAGAAGCTCTCTTGAAAGATCTTCAAATCGGTGATTTTCGGGCTCAATCCAACGTACCTTTCTCAACCAACGACCAATCCAATCGGCTCCAAACCACAACCAATTGATTCACCTTGATTGCTATTCAATTTTACCCACGTAAGACAAGAAATGATGATGATTTATGGCCACAAAGGCTAAGAGAAGACACCACAAATGTATACTATGAAAGAACCACCAATTGCACACGTTATACAAACATTCTGAATACTTCTGGAGGCCTTTTTTCTCACACAAAGGGGGACAGCCGGGATTCTCCTTTTTTTTTCTCTCAAAATCACACAATCATCATCAGAAAGTGGCTAGGGTTATAGCCAAATATATACTCTAGGGTTAGGCTTTAAGTTGGGCCATTAAAGGGATAAACGGGCCAAGATTCTAGCCATCCATAAGAAAATACAATTGGGCCGAGTGTAGCTCATGGACTTGGTTGTTGGACTTATTTCATTCATCGGCCTATGTCTATGAAATAATATTGTGGGCCGTTTTTCACTTAGAAAACGTGAGAATTTCAAAATCTCTATTTCAGTAGAAATTGTAGAACGTTAAATTAGATTTCCAAGGCCTCTTGAATCAACTCAATACGACATCGTATGAGGGAGATATGGTGAAAATATGAAGGGCAGTACAGATGTGTTTCCAATTCGGGATTTCTTCACAGCAAGAGACGTCTTCCACAGATTTTGCTCCCTTCATTAATCTTTCCAATCTATTTTATTTTGATTGGGCTGGGTTAAGTCCACTTGAATTGAGTCCTCTCTTATGGGCCTTGAACTTTGTTATTTTTGGGCTCCATTTCTACAATAAAATTGTAAACACCACAATTAGGTTAGACCTTCATTCAACTATATAAAAATATCATTATTAATCCCAAATATACTTGTATATTAGAAAATAATCATGAGCAATCAGCATTAAAAATGCAATCTTATTCGCTCTATCACACCCCCCAACTAGCGTGTTGCTAGTCCCTAGAAATTCAAGCGAAGAAAGAGTATTGCTACCTGTCCCAAGTGAAAATCCTTTTACACGAATTAAGCAAAAATATTCAGGCACATCAAACAAAGCATTCACCAGAGATCAACAATGCTATCAAAGTTTGTCTATCAAAGCACACTCTTAGAACTCGTGTGTGTGTGTTAAGCTCTTCACCATCTTTCTATCAAACCAAAACTAATACGATGTCGAGAACATCCCAGACAAAAGTTATTTTTGGAAATATTAAGTGTAGTATTCAACCAAAAAAAAAAACTATTGCCAACAGAGGTAATGAAGGTTGAAAAAAATTGCCACTCAAATACATGGAAGGAATAATTGTCTGCGGGCAAATGAGTGAAATAACAAAATTGATCTCATGAGAGGATGCCAACTAATAGGAACTCAACCATTCTAACCACTAACCTACTTAGGATCAAGAGGTCAATAAAGGGTTGTAATATGACTGGGGTCAAATTGAAAGGAAGGATAAGAAGATTGAAGAAAAATATTAATTCTCTAGTATATATTGAGGATCTTCATCAACTTGTAGACTTAAGGGCTGTTTGGGGCCCATTTTTCCACCAAGGGGGCCCCACATGTGAGACATTTGGTCAAAGTATGCGACTGCAATTGTGTCCAATGGTAAAAAAATAGATT
>NW_019263600.1:0-4317 GCF_002742605.1 Olea europaea var. sylvestris | reverse complement strand
AGGGCATGTGAAGGTGGTCTTCTCTTGGTCCTCTGGTGCTATGGCTATTTGATTATACCTCGAATAGCCATCTAGGAAGCAATAGTACTCATGCCCGGCTAGTCTGTCCAACATTTGATCAATGAATGGCAAGGGAAAGCGAGTGGCTTTGTTCAATTTTCGATAATCCATGCAAATTCTCCACCCATTAACTATTCTTGTAGGGATCAACTCATTGTTAGCATTTTTCACCACTGTCACTCCTCCCTTTTTTGGTACTACTTGCACAGGACTGATCCATGAGCTATCAGAAATTGGGTAAGTCACTCCGGCATCTGACCATTTTAAGACCTCTTTACGCACCACTTCCTTCATTGTCGGATTGAGTCTTCTTTGATGCTCCACCATTGGCTTGCAATCTTCCTCCAACAAAATTCGATGCATACAAATAGAAGGGCTAATTCTCTTGATATCTGCAAGTGTCCGTCCAATAGCTGCCTTATGTTCTCTAAGCACTCTTAACAACTTTTCCTCTTCTTCAATCGAAAGCTTGGATGAAATAATTATCAAAAAAGTAGATGATTCACCAAGATACGCATATTGAAGATGTTCGGGTAAGGGCTTAAGCTCCAATGCAGGTGGTTTCTCAATAGATGGAAGGGGCCGTGATGTTCCATGTCCCAAATCTTCAAAATATTTTCTGCGATTAGGACCAAAAGGATCCATCCACAAAGCATATTCTAACACTTCCGGATCTTCCACCATAGTCGGATTGGGATTAACCAAAAAAACTTCCAACGACTCCTTTTGTTGGTTAAATACTTCAGTGACCAAGGAGTCGATTGCTCAGATGCTGAAATAACTCTCACTTGTATCCAGATACTTGATGGCATCAAAAACATTAAAGGTTACCTCCTCCTCTTGTACTCTCAACCGCAATTCTCCCCTTTGAACATCAATTAGAGCTCAGCCAATAGCTAAGAATGGTCTGCCAAGAATGATAGGAATTTTCCTATCCTCCTCCATGTCTAGAACGAGGAAGTCGGCTGGAAGAATAAACTTGTCCACCTTAGCACATCCTCAATAATTCCCCTTGGGTGTTTTATTGAGCGATCCGCTAATTGCAATGATACTGTAGTAGGTCTCGCCTTACCTAGTCCAAGTTTCCTAAAAATAGACAAAGGCATAAGATTAATACTTGCACATAAGTTACATAAAGCTCTTTCAAGCATAGAATTTCCAATTGAACAAGGGATAGTAAAACTCCCTGGATCCTTGAGCTTTGGAGGCAATTTCTTTTGTAGAATTGCACTGCACTCTTCAGTAAGGGCTATTGTCTCATATTCTTCCAATCTCCTCTTATTTGACAAGATGTCCTTCATAAATTTCACATAGCTTGGCATTTGTTTGAGAGCTTCTGCAAAAGGAATGTTAATATGCAATTTTTTAAACACATCTAAAAATTTAGAAAATTGCTTATCAAGCTTATTCTTTTTGAGTCATTGAGGGAATGGAACTTTTGGTGCTAGATCCTGTGATGGGATTGGTTGATTGTTAGAAATCTCCTCGCTAAGCGTTGGTGTGTGGAGTTGCATCTCTTGATCTTCTTTTTCAAACTTTTCACCAGTAGTTGGATCTTCTAACTCTTTTCCATTTCTCAAAGTGATCGCCTTGCACTGTTCCTTTGGATTCACTTCAGTCGTGCTAGGCAAGTTTCCTTGTTGTCTCCCAGTTAGCATATTAGCCAATTGACTGACCTGGACTTCTAAATTCTGTATCGAAGCCACTTGATTCTAAAAATTGGTCTTAGTCTCTGTTATGAATCTATTGGTGTTAGTTGCTAATTGTGCTATTGCTTCTTCAAGTGCGGACTTCTCTTTCGACGGATCACTAGATGACGGACCAGGTGGAGGTTTCAATGCATTCTGATTATTCCATGAAAAATTAGGGTGATTTTCCATCCAAGGTTGTATGTTGCACTATATGGATTGTTTTGCCGATTGTAATTTGCAAAAAAGTGTGCTTGCTCTGCTTGGGATTAAAAGAAGGGATTTCCCACTTGACATTCTTCACTCGGATGGTTTCCATGACAAAAATCACAAGCTGGTGGTGTCAAGTGAATGGCATTTGCTGTCAATTGGTTGGCCTTCAATTGTTGAGTAAGATTATGGACTTGAGCTGTCAAGGTAGTGATAGCTTCAACCTCATGCACTCCTACTGCTTTCTTCTATAAAATTCTCTCATTTGTCCATTGATAGTTGTTCATCGCCATCTCCTCCAACAGATCATATGCATCATCTAGGGATTTGTCCATAAACGCCCCTCCCAAAGCGGCATCTATTAGAGTTCTTGTAGAGGCAGCAAGTCCATTATAGAAGTTCTGAACTTGCATCCACTTCGGTAATCCATGGTGAGGGCATCGCCTAAGTAGGTCTTTATATCGCTCCCACGCCTCGTAAAGTGTTTTACCCTCCAATTGAGAAAATTTTGAAATTTCAATGCGCATCTTTGCCGTCTTGGCTGGTGGAAAAAATTTAGCGAGAAACTTTTGAGCTAAATCTTCCCAACTAGTGATTGAATCTGCAGGTAATGAATTTAACCAACTTTTTGCTCTATCTCGAAGAGAGAAAGGAAATAGCCGAAGGCGAATGGCGTCATCAGTAACACCATTTTGCTTGAGGAGTCACAAACTTCCAGAAAACTTGCTATATGGGCATTGGGATCATCACTCGAAAATCCATGGAATTGAATTGATGTTTGGATCATTTGTAGGATAACTGGCTTAATCTCAAAGTTGTTAGCTGCAATACTAGGTTTCCTGATGACTGAATTGATTCATGTGACCTGTGGTAGAGCAAAATCCCTTAGAGCTTGTGTGTCACGTCTTGGATTCTCGTTGTTTGCCACAGTGTTTGAATTTTTTCGAGCTTCTTGCTTCTTTTTCCTCAGTCTTTTAGCTGTTTTTTCAATTTCTGGATCATAAGGCAGCAGTTCCAAGCTCTTTTTGCTTCTCATGCACTAAGCAAAACCTAGAAATAAAAAAATAAAAATAAAATCAAATTAGATCAAATTTAACTAGTATTGATATTATCAATGATTTTATCTAATTCCCCGGCAACGGCGCCAAAAACTTGTTGGTTGAAATCATAAGTGCACGAGTCGTAACAAGTAATAAAGTGAATGAGTAAGAGTATCGTCCCACGAGGAATGAAAAATTACGAATAATTATCAAAATTTATTAAAGGATGATCTATTTGACAATTCGAATGTAAATGAATTATTAAACCAGAAAGTTTAAACTATGATGAATTGAACAAGCAAGTTAAAATCAAGAAAACAATACTCTAGAGTTTTCGATTCACCATATCTACTCATATGTGAATACCCTAATTGAATTAATTGTAAGTATTCCTAATTGTTGATAATCAAGTCTTTCTAATTTATTCATTAATCTTTCTCAAGCATTAACGAAATATCTCAACAAGAAAATTTTCTGCATCTCTGTGAAAATTCTAAGCCTGTCAAGATTCATTAAGAACAAAAATAAACCCATAAAGATTACACAAGTTCATAGATATCTCTATCCTACAGAATTCCTGTGGTATCTCAAACATTGGCTGAAACAATTATTACTTCTCTGTCTCAAATTGAATCCCAACTCAAGTGAATGGTGATCGGTCAATTTACAAGCATTAAGTCAAGAATGAAATACTCAACAATTGGAACAAATACCAATTAATTCAAGTAAAGGAAGATTCACATAATCGTAGTTAGGCTACATCTCAAACTCTAGAAGATAGAAATTAATTCATGCTAAAATTGAAGAAAAGTTTAAATAAAGAGTTAACATTAAGAAATTGAAAGAGATTGAAAGAAGGAAAAACTCAGTGAATCTGGTCTCCCGTTTTCTTGGAGTGGCTTCCCTCTTTTGATAGCCAAAAGGGAAGAAAAAGAATCGATCCACCTTGGTCGTCCTCTGATTTTTTCCTCCTTTTCCACTCCTTTCAAGCCATCTTCACCAGGAAAAGAAAGAATCAATCCTGAATTTGCCTCTTCAATTCGGCAGATTTTTAGCCTTGGACTGTGGGCTATTTTTCACTTAGAAAACGTGAGAATTTCAAATCTCTATTTCAGGATAAATTGTAGCACGTTAAATTATCTTTCCAAGGCCTCTTGAATCAGCTCAATACAACATCGAATGAGGGAGATATGGTGAAAATACGAAGGGCAGTACATATGTGTTTTGTTCAAAAAAAAATTATTTATTCCGATTTAAAATCCACCGCAAGTGTACGGTTCGTTAACAAGTAGTAAAATGGACTATGAGTCCAAGTATCG
>NW_019263599.1:13746-14976 GCF_002742605.1 Olea europaea var. sylvestris | reverse complement strand
CTTTATTTTCTGCAAGTTTAATTTCTGTTATTTTGATCGATTGTATCTTGCAACTTATTGTGTGGGTTTTTGGCCCCCTTTCAATATTGAATTCTTCTTCTAAAGAAAATTCATTTTGTTTCGTTTCATCTATTTGCTAAAACTCCTAAAGGGAAAAGTAAATATGAACACAAGAAGTTTTTATGGGGTTTTCTGCTTCTGTTTTGGTTTTACGTTTATATAACTGAGATTTTGTGATGATCTGTATTTTTTTCATACATTTTACTGGTGAATTAATAGCCGAAAGTGCTGTTTCCCTGAACACTTGATGATTTTTGGTTGAAAACCTGGGGATATTTTTGTCAAATGAAGTAACTAGTGTAAATCGAATGGACATGGTTATTATACTTTTCAATCAACTCGGCATTTTGAAGTGGCTTTATATGGTTAATTTGATTAGAACTTCAAAGAAGTGATTAGAACACTAATTCTGTAATATTGAGCAACAGTATAGATTGGTTATGTATTATACATTTGTAATTCTATTTCCTGATTTAATGTTGGAGTGTTAACGAGTTATAATATTCATTTTGTGAGTTGACACGTAAACTTGGAAAGAAAATCGAAATCAATTTATAGGACATAGGAAGTCTGTGTGGTTTAAATCTAGAGATGAGACTCTCCCATTGAATGAGTAGGTTTTTGCCAGCTAATTTGTACAATTTCTTCAGATGTAAGGATGAAAAAAGCAGTTAGATTATTAACGTAGAGTTCAAGAAGGATCACATATCTCTTGTTTCGTAAGGAATTGTGGGGAACCGAAGATAGCAAAATATAAACCCTCCCAACAAATTACTAAGTCCATGTGAAAGAGTAAAGTTACTTATACGAAAACTTTGGCTCTAAACATGTTAGGAGAAGTTACCCTTATCTTACTTCTAAGTAAAAGAAAAATTACCTTTTTAAAGGTAACTCTTACTTTAATGTCAGAATAAATAATTTCTTATTTCCAAATTTAATAGATTAAAACAACTATATACTGGTAAGTAAAATTTTTAAGCTTAACTTATCCATGCTCATGGTTACTGAAGGGAAAGAATAAAAACGTCATTTTTATTCATTTTTGTATTTCGATTTACATCAATAAGATTTAGAGGTTGAATGCATGTATGAAGCGTAAAATTGAGTATCTCTTCTCATGTGTCCCATGTTATGAAACAGTTTGAGGCATCTTTCTTCTAATTCTCTTGT
>NW_019263599.1:0-4840 GCF_002742605.1 Olea europaea var. sylvestris | reverse complement strand
CTAACTAAGGAATTTTGCATTCTAGACGAATACACTTAAAAATACGAGTTTCAAGTCATTAGACAATTCCTCTTTCTTTTTTTATTTTTTTTTTTAAAGAAAAAATTGTGTACATATCAAGGTTTTAAATGAGAAATAAACTTATTCTCCCTCTAGCCACTCCATATGACCATTTGATGTAATGTCATGTGGGAAACTAGTGGTAATGAAAAAAAGCTAAATATCGATAATCATTTGTAAGAATGTTAAATACATGATAACCATACTCATTGATTCATGCATGAATATCGAGAATTAATTCTTGATCAACAACTCATTGATCCTGCATATTTGTTGTTGGAGGGTAACGAAAAGCTAAACTCTAGGCTGGTTGGTCAAAACCGAAATGATCTCCCCAAAATCAATTTTCTCAGCTATGAGACACATTTGCGAACACCCCTAATACCTAAGACACCTCAGCGAGTGCATATCAGATCATGAGTTACTTTTTGTTGGATGAAACCATGACTAAGAGAACTAATCTCATTCCATCCCACAAATCCAAGATGTTTATTCTTTCATCCTCGAATAGTTCAAGGAGTTCATGAAAGTGGAAATGGAGGGTAATCAACATCTATCAACGGTGTTTCAAGAAGTTTGACCCCCCTCTATTTTTATTTTTTTTTCATTTTATTTTGGGGACTTTCCAATTTTTTTGTGTTTAGTGAGGATATCAAGATTCTCTTAAGAAAGAAGGTAGCCCTTTGTCACGAGCTGGACTCGAATCAGCACCTTTGGACAACGAGTGGGAAGGAGCCTTGACTTGAGCATTGTACAAGTGCTTAAGACTCCTTTGGGCCATGCCCACAGCTATCATATGAGGCATGGCTTGGAAGCAAGCTATCAGCGCCTGTTGGCGAAAACCTCCACTAGAATATGAAAGTTTCCAATTTGACCACCCCAAATGTTAGAATTTTGCCTAAAATTAGTGGGGTCAAGGGTTTTAGCTTTCGAGGTTTGCTCAGAAACTTGTTTCCGCATGTAAAAGTCGTATTTTTTTATACTAGCTAGGTTAAATTATCTAAATGCATATCATTCTTGAAAGAATATATATTTGCAAAAGAAAAATACTTTTTGATATCGGGTAGGAGGAAGTCGTGAAGATGCGCAGGTGAGAAACACTTTTATATTTATAATAAATTAAGCCACCGGTAGTTACGGAGTGTTGCAGCCATCTATAAAAAAATGAAGTTTTACATCATAAATTTCTACGAATTAATTCCTGTTTGGTTTGGAAAAACATTATTCTGAATAGTGAATTTTTGGAGAATGGTAGTTAAAAAATAGAGAATTTTTTTGGATTTACGCATATAATTTTTATTTTGTGAGTGTATGATTAAAAATAAGTACGTACAAAAAAGGAGTTTTAAAAGAGTGGAAGATAGACAAGAACTAAACTACTCTAAAGATACCTGTTTTTTGCATTCTTAATTTCGACAAACAAAGAATTTGGATCCATCTTCTTTTATATATGTTTCGCGCGGGTAGTCGCTAACAATTAAAAAAGGGATCAGACGATTGTGTAAGGAACAGACCTCTTAAGACAAAGTCTCCAAAAAGGGGTGTTTTATTAGTGATGATTTACAATTGGAAATAAACAGAATGCCTCCAAGGAGCGCAAGCACACGAGTACTAAAAGGAGTGTTTAAATTTAAGCTAAGAAATTAAAGTTACATATTCTCTATTTGAGAGTGTTTGATTCGGGGTCCTTTTCTCTATGTCTTCTCTTTCTTTTATATTCCCTTGATGATTTCTTCGTGACAAACTGCTTGGAAACTGCTTGATTGCTGTATAACTACCACTTTCTTTATGATGGCTAACTTGTCGTGAAACTGCCGTCTCTAACTGTTGCCATTACTCTTTGTCGTTCAACCGCCTTCAACTGGGCTCCTTGAATTGTGGAATGTGATAAGATCACTCAATAACTGCTTCAATACCTGCTATTCTGGATAACCATAATGTTTTATGCTTGCTAAGATCCTGGGCGATTCGAAGGTTTGGCCGAGAATGGGGTCATCGCTCTGGGCGACCGTGAGGTACTCCATTCGCTCAGATTCTGGGCGTCTTGCAAGTTTGGGCGATGATGTTACCGTGTTCATGAGTTTCCACCGCATTTATCAATAATCCTGTTTGGACTTTTATCCTGGATTTCCCAACTGGGCTTCACTCTTTGGGCTATTTGATTTGGGCTGCACTTTTAGTATGTCAACAATTACCCCCAATATGGCAGAATTAATACCAATTATTAATCTTTGCCATATTCACTTTGTATTTTCAAGCAATATTTGAAATTTCCAAGAATTTCAATCATTATATCCTTCTACAGCCTAAAAAGGTGCAACGTTACGAACCCTTACAAACCCAAAAGACATGCTTCATCACTCCACTAAACCACGTCTCTATATTTCGTGCTTCCTTCTCGCAATTTTACTGTTCATCTTCTTGCTTCTCTGCTACGTTTCTCAGGCAAACCTTAACAAAACTATACTTTGTTCCCAATGGCGACTTCACAAACTCAATCTGATGATTCTTTTAGTTTCGAAGATTTCCAGAAAATCCTTACTAGGCCGTATATAAATCCAAACTTTCTTGCACAAGCTAATGCTGACCTCAATGAATTCTATCTGGGTCCATCGTTCAATAATGCCTAAGTCGTTGGACAAGTGGCGGTGGGCCAGCTGTTCCCTTGCACTCAAGGTCTTCCGTTTTTGAACTCTCTGCCATTGAGGCCGATTCGCAAAAAAAGTATTCGCACTTGGCCCAAAGCTGATGTTATTTTTCGTAGATGGCATGCACGTCTTGTGAATCATGGCCCTACCAAGGCGATTTTTTATCGTGCTAGGATTTCAGACTTATTAGAAATCACTCTTCAACCCCCAATTTTCAACCGAGTGCTTTTTCCTAATGCTTTGAGTTTTTGGTCTTCTGAATATAACACCTTCATTTTCCCTCTTAGTCCCATGTCTATTACTTTAAGGGACGTTGGAGCCCTAGTAAATCTTCCGCCTTTGGGCGATACCATCTTTCTTGGTATCTTAATTTCCAGTGTTGCCCCGAAATTTGACAAAAAACTTACTGAGTCCTATTCAAGCTTGCAAGGCTTTTATAATCATTCAAGCGCTGAACCTTCCCATGCTGAGCGTGTGGCCTTTCTTCAAATTTGGCTCTGTAAATATATTCTCTGCGTGCCAAGTATGAAACCTTCTATGAGCTACGTACCCATATCGCATGAATTGGCGCGTGGTAGGCCTTTGAACTTATGTTCCTTCTTTTTAGCTGCCCTTTATAGAGGCATGGCTTCCCTTCAATTTCAACTGAATAATGGTGCATCTCCCACTGGCAGTGTGCCCCTTTGATTCACTCAACTGTGATTGAGAGCATACTTTCCACCACTTGGTGCTCCATCCATTTTCCTTCGTCCTGCTAGCTGCTATGGGTTAGCCATTGATCCATTGAACCCTTAAAATATGTCCAGTAGGGACATTTTTTCATTCTTTTATACATTAAATTCGATTCCTTCATTCTTTCCTTTTCCTGCTCACTTGACTCCAGATTATGTGCAACCTCCATCCACCCTAGACAGTGCGAGTGCCTCTCTGCTTGTTTGGGTTCAGTTTTTGATTGAGAGGGAATTGTTCCACGATATTTTAACTGGAACCAATGCCAAAGCTGGGGTTGAAATATATGCTCCCCAATTTTTTGCTTACCAACTTGGTTTCGGCCAAACTTGGCCTGTTCTTCCTTGCTACTTCAAAAATTTGACAGACTGTTTTCACACTATTAATAAGGCAGAGGCACAAGCTATAGATGCTCGCATCATTCTTTTGACGAGCAAATTTTCATTAGCCCCTTTCAATTCTAGCTGTGCCGTCCATCCTCTTTTTGAACAGCTTTGGCCATCAGTAAAACGCCGATTGTTTGCAACTGATGCTAATCGTGCCTTCCATTTACTGGACCAGCCAGGCACTCCCTCTACTTCTCCTATTTTGGTCACCCCTGTGTCCATTAGGAATCCTTCCTCCCCTGCTCGCACTAAACATTCTATCCATCCATCTGCTTCTCTACCTGCCAAGGCTACTGCAGCTAAAGGTGCCTTAAGCCGTAAACGGCCAGCTTCAGCATCTCCCATTTTACAGGATGATAATGATGATGATGATGACGCTCCTCTCATCCTTAGGAGAAAGGTAATTGAATTTGTTTATTCACAAACATACTTTTCTATGTACTAATGGTTTACCTGAATTTCTCAAAAAAGTTCAGCCTCTCCTTCGAAGGCTTTGGTTTTGGCAACTCCTACTCCATCATCTTCTGCTGAAGCTGATTCGTCCAAATCAGCTGATAAAGAGATTATGCTTAAAGAGAACCCTTAGTCCCGGAACCTTCATCACAACCAGTACAAGGGCCACCTTCTTCCCAGGGCGCCGACCCTCCAAACGTCGAACCAGAAGGTAATACATATTTTGATGTTTTACCTTTGCTTTGCTACTAGTTTCTGATTCGTTGCTTCTTGAATTATGCAGAGGTTTCCATAGGCTTGCTCGTTGTGGTAGAGTCTTCTCACTCAGATAAGGGGAAGTCCCCATAGGTGGTGGAGCCAACTGGTGATATGCCTGAACTTTCGAAAATTGCTGATGAGGTAACCTTTTGCTTCACTTTCATTTTCGCTTCGTTTATTGTAGTGAAAGTCCTCAATGTTGGGATTCTTCTTTGCAGGGTGTTGATGACATTGTACGTTCCATCCAGGACTTGTTTACTTCCTGGGGGCAAGTCAAGACGTCTCGCCCTACTTCAACCAGTCATC
>NW_019263598.1:0-14981 GCF_002742605.1 Olea europaea var. sylvestris | reverse complement strand
AATGACGAAATTATCCCCGGCGCGGTTTTTGTTTCCGATCAACCAGTCAAATTTTAGCCCATTCAGACATCGTCGCGAAAAACTACGAAATTGCCCACTGCGCGAATTTTGTTTCCAATCAACCTGTCAAATTTAGCCAATTCCGAAACAATTGCGAAAAATGAAGAAATTCACCCGGTGCGGTTTAGGTTACCGATCAACCTGTTAAATTTGAGCCCATTCCAACATAATCGCGAAAAATGACGAAATTGCCCCCGGCGCGATTTTTGTTTCCGATCAACCTGTCAAATTTTAGCCAATTCCGACACAGTTGCGAAAAATGATGAAATTCACCCGGCTCGATTTTTGTTCCCGATCAACCTGTTGAATTTGTGCCCATTTCGACACAGTATCGAAAAATGACGAAATTGTCCCGCGGCGCGATTTTTGTTTCCGATCAACCTGTCAAATTTTAGCCAATTCCGACACAGTTGTGAAAAATGATGAAATTCACCCGGCTCGATTTTTGTTCCCGATCAACCTGTTGAATTTGTGCCCATTTCGACACAGTATCGAAAAATGACGAAATTGTCCCGGGCGCGATTTTTGTTTCCGATCAACCTGTCAAATTTTAGCCCGTTCCGACACAGCCGCGAAAAATGACGAAATAGCCCCCGGCGTGATTTTTGTTTCCGATCAACCTGTCAAATTTTAGCCAATTTCAACACAGTTGCGAAAAATGATGAAATTCACCCGGAGCGGTTTTTCTTCCCGATCAACCTGTTGAATTTGAGCCCATTCCGACACAGTCGCGAAAAATGACGAAACTGCCCCCGGCGCGATTTTTATTTCCGATCAACCTGTCAAATTTCAGCCCATTTCGACACAGTCGCGAAAAATGATGAAATTGCCCCAACGCGATTTTTACTTTCGATCAACCTGCCAAATTTCAGCTCATTCCGACACCGTCGCGAAAAATGACGAAACTGCCCCCGGCGCGATTTTTATTTCCGATCAACCTGTCAAATTTCAGCCCATTTCGACACAGTCGCGAAAAATGATGAAATTGCCCCAACGCGATTTTTACTTTCGATCAACCTGCCAAATTTCAGCTCATTCCGACACCGTCGCGAAAAATGACGAAACTGCCCCCGGCGCGATTTTTATTTCCGATCAACCTGTCAAATTTCAGCCCATTTCGACACAGTCGCGAAAAATGATGAAATTGCCCCAACGCGATTTTTACTTTCGATCAACCTGCCAAATTTCAGCTCATTCCGACACCGTCGCGAAAAATGACGAAACTGCCCCCGGCGCGATTTTTATTTCCGATCAACCTGTCAAATTTCAGCCCATTTCGACACAGTCGCGAAAACTGACGAAATTGCCCTTGGCGCGGTTTTTGTTTCCGATCAACCTATCAAATTTTTGCCAATTCCGACACAGCTGCGAAAAATGACGAAATTCACCTGGCGCGATTTTTTTGTTCCCGATCAACCAGTTATATTTGAGCCCATTCCGACACAGCCGAGAAAAATGACGTAATTGCCCGCGGCACGATTTTTGTTTTCGATCAACCTGTCAAATTTTAGCCCATTCCGACACAGTCGCGAAAAATGACGAAATTGCCCCCGACGCGGTTTTTGTTTCCGATCAACCTATCAAATTTTAGCCCATTCCGACACAGTCGCAAAAAATGACGAAATTGCCCCCGGCGTGATTTTTGTTTCCGATCAACCTATCAAATTTTAGCCAATACCGACACAGCCGCGAAAAATGACGAAGTTGCCCCCGGCGCGATTTTTGTTCCTGATCAACATGTCAAATTTGAGCCCATTCCAACACAGTCGCGAAAAATGATGAAATTGACCCCGACGCGATTTTTGTTTCCGATCAACCTATCAAATTTTAGCCCATTCCGACACAGTCGCGAAAAATGACGAAATTGCCCCCGTTGCGATTTTTGTTTCCGATCAACCTGTCTAATTTTAGCCCATTCCGACACCGTCGCGAAAAATGATGAAATGGACCCTGGCGCAGTTTCTGTTTCCGATCAACCTGTCAAATTTTTGCAAATTCTGACACAGTCGCAAAAAATGACGAAATTGCCCCTGGCGCGGTTTTTGTTCACCATCAACCTGTCAAATTTGAGCCCATTCCGACACAGTCGCGAAAAATAACGAAATTACCCCCGGCGCGATTTTTGTTTCCGATCAACCTGTCAAATTTCAGCCCATTCCGACACAATCGCGAAAAATGACGAAATTATCCCCGGCGCGGTTTTTGTTTCCGATCAACCAGTCAAATTTTAGCCCATTCCGACATCGGCGCGAAAAATGACGAAATTGCCCCAGGCGCGATTTTTGTTTCCGATCAACCTGTGAAATTTTAGCCAATTCCGACACAGTTGCGAAAAATGACGATATTCAAACTGCGCGGTTTTTGTTCCCGATCAACCTGTTGAGTTTGAGCCCATTCCGACACAGTCGATAAAAATGACGAAATTGCCCCTGGCACGATTTTTGTTTCCGATCAACCTGTCAAATTTTTGCCCATTCCGACACAGTCGTAAAAAATGACGAAATTGCCCATGGCGCGGTTTTTGTTTCCGAACAACCTGCCAAATTTCAGCCAATTCCGACACAGTAGCGAAAAATGACGAAATTCACCTTGCGCGGTCTTTGTTCCCTATCAACCTGTCAATTTTTAATCCATTTCGACACAGCTGCGAAAAATGACGAAATTCATGAGGCGCGATTTTTGCTCCCGATCAATCGGTTAAATTTGAGCCCATTCCGACACAGTCGCGAAAAATGACGAAATTGCCCCCGACGCGATTTTTGTTTCCGATGAAGCTGTCAAATTTTAGCCCGTTCCAACACAGTCGCGAAAAATGACGAAATTGCCCCCGGCGCAATTTTTTTTTCCGATCAACCTGTCAAATTTTAGCCCATTCCGGCACAATCGTGAAAAATGACGAAATTGCACCTGTCAAATTTTAGCAAATTTCGACACCATTGCAAAAAATAACGAAATTGCCCCCGGCGCGATTTTGGCTCCCGATCAACCTGTTAAATTTGAGCCCATTCCGACACAGTCGCGAAAAATGATGAAAATGACCTCAGCGCGATTTTTGTTTCCGATCAACCTGTCAAATTTCAGCCCATTCCGACACAGTCGCGAAAATGACGAAATTATCCTCGGAGCGAATTTTGTTTCCGATCAACCAGTCAAATTTTAGCCGATTCCGACGTCGTCGCGAAAAATAACGAAATTCCCCCCGGCGCGATTTTTGTTTCCGATCAACCTGTCAAATTTTAGCCAATTCCGACACAGTTGCAAAAAATGACGAAATTCACCCGGCGCGGT
Organism: Olea europaea var. sylvestris; assembly: GCF_002742605.1. Lineage (NCBI taxonomy): Eukaryota > Viridiplantae > Streptophyta > Magnoliopsida > Lamiales > Oleaceae > Olea > Olea europaea. The sequence continues at coordinate 11,633 of NW_019263598.1, read as the reverse complement.
TTTTGTTCTCGATCAACCTGTTAAATTTGAGCCTATTCTGACACAGTAGCGAAAAATGACGAAATTGCCCCCGGCGCGATTTTTGTTTCCGATCAACATGTCAAATTTTAGCCAATTCCGACACAAGCGCGAGAAATGACGAAATTGCCCCCGGCGTGGTTTTTGTTTCTGATCAACCAATCAAAATTTTTCCCATTCCGACACAGTCGAGAAAAATGACAAAATTACCCCCAGCGCGATTTTTATTTTCGATCAACCTGTCAAATTTCAGCCCATTCCGACATAGTCACCAAAAATGATGAAATTGCCCCCAGCGCGGTTTTTGTTTCCGATCAACCTGTCTAATTTTAGCCCATTTCGACACCGTCGCGAAAAATGACGAAATTATCCCCTGCGCGATTTTTGTTTCCGATCAACCAGTCAAATTTTAGCCCATTCCGACATCGTCGCGAAAAATGACGAAATTCCCCCAGGTGCGATTTTTGTTTCCGATCAACCTGTCAAATTTTAGCCCATTTCGACACAGTTACGAAAAATAACGAAATTGACCCCGACGCGATTTTTGTTCTCGATCAACCTGTTAAATTTGAGCCCATTCCGACACAGTTGCGAAAAATAACGAAATTGCCCACGGCGCGATTTTGTTCTCGATCAACCTGTCAAATTCGAGCACATTTCGACACAGTTACGAAAAAGGACGAAATTGCTCCCGGCGCGGTTTTTTGTTTCCGATCAACCTGTCAAATTTTAGCAAATTCCGACACAGTCGCGAAAAATGATGAAATTGCCCCCGGCGTGATTTTGGTTCCCGATCAACCAGTCAAATTTTAGCCCATTCCGACACAGTTGCGAGAAACGACGAAAGTCACCCGGCGCGATTTTTGTTCCCGATCAACCTGTCAAATCTCAGCCCACTCCGACACAGTCGCGAAAAATGACGAAATTGCCCCGGCGCGATTTTTGTTTCCGATCAACCTGTCAAATTTTAGCAAATTCCGACACAGTCGCGAAAAATGATGAAATTGCCCCCGGCGTGATTTTGGTTCCCGATCAACCAGTCAAATTTTAGCCCATTCCGACACAGTTGCGAGAAACGACGAAAGTCCCCCGGCGCGATTTTTGTTCCCGATCAACCTGTCAAATCTCAGCCCACTCCGACACAGCCGCGAAAAATGACGAAATTATCCCCGGCGCGGTTTTTGTTTCCGATCAACCAGTCAAATTTTAGCCGATTTCGACATCGTCGCGAAAACTGACGAAATTGCCCACAGCGCGAATTTTGTTTCCGATCAACCTGTCAAATTTTAGCAAATTCCGACACAGTCGCGAAAAATGATGAAATTGCCCCCGGCGTGATTTTGGTTCCCGATCAACCAGTCAAATTTTAGCCCATTCCGACACAGTTGCGAGAAACGACGAAAGTCCCCCGGCGCGATTTTTGTTCCCGATCAACCTGTCAAATCTCAGCCCACTCCGACACAGCCGCGAAAAATGACGAAATTATCCCCGGCGCGGTTTTTGTTTCCGATCAACCAGTCAAATTTTAGCCGATTTCGACATCGTCGCGAAAACTGACGAAATTGCCCACAGCGCGAATTTTGTTTCCGATCAACCTGTCAAATTTTAGCAAATTCCGACACAGTCGCGAAAAATGATGAAATTGCCCCCGGCGTGATTTTGGTTCCCGATCAACCAGTCAAATTTTAGCCCATTCCGACACAGTTGCGAGAAACGACGAAAGTCCCCCGGCGCGATTTTTGTTCCCGATCAACCTGTCAAATCTCAGCCCACTCCGACACAGCCGCGAAAAATGACGAAATTATCCCCGGCGCGGTTTTTGTTTCCGATCAACCAGTCAAATTTTAGCCGATTTCGACATCGTCGCGAAAACTGACGAAATTGCCCACAGCGCGAATTTTGTTTCCGATCAACCTGTCAAATTTTAGCAAATTCCGACACAGTCGCGAAAAATGATGAAATTGCCCCCGGCGTGATTTTGGTTCCCGATCAACCAGTCAAATTTTAGCCCATTCCGACACAGTTGCGAGAAACGACGAAAGTCCCCCGGCGCGATTTTTGTTCCCGATCAACCTGTCAAATCTCAGCCCACTCCGACACAGCCGCGAAAAATGACGAAATTATCCCCGGCGCGGTTTTTGTTTCCGATCAACCAGTCAAATTTTAGCCGATTTCGACATCGTCGCGAAAACTGACGAAATTGCCCACAGCGCGAATTTTGTTTCCGATCAACCTGTCAAATTTTAGCAAATTCCGACACAGTCGCGAAAAATGATGAAATTGCCCCCGGCGTGATTTTGGTTCCCGATCAACCAGTCAAATTTTAGCCCATTCCGACACAGTTGCGAGAAACGACGAAAGTCCCCCGGCGCGATTTTTGTTCCCGATCAACCTGTCAAATCTCAGCCCACTCCGACACAGCCGCGAAAAATGACGAAATTATCCCCGGCGCGGTTTTTGTTTCCGATCAACCAGTCAAATTTTAGCCGATTTCGACATCGTCGCGAAAACTGACGAAATTGCCCACAGCGCGAATTTTGTTTCCGATCAACCTGTCAAATTTTAGCAAATTCCGACACAGTCGCGAAAAATGATGAAATTGCCCCCGGCGTGATTTTGGTTCCCGATCAACCAGTCAAATTTTAGCCCATTCCGACACAGTTGCGAGAAACGACGAAAGTCCCCCGGCGCGATTTTTGTTCCCGATCAACCTGTCAAATCTCAGCCCACTCCGACACAGTCGCGAAAAATGACGAAATTATCCCCGGCGCGGTTTTTGTTTCCGATCAACCAGTCAAATTTTAGCCGATTTCGACATCGTCGCGAAAACTGACGAAATTGCCCACAGCGCGAATTTTGTTTCCGATCAACCTGTCAAATTTTAGCCAATTCCGACACAATTGCGAAAAATGACGAAATTCACCTTGGCGCGAATTTTGTTTCCGATCAACCTGTTAAATTTGAGACAATTCCAACACAGTCGCGAAAAATGACGAAATTGCCCCCTGCGCGATTTTTGTTTCCGATCAACCTATCAAATTTTAGCCCATTCCGACACAGCAGCGAAAAATGACGAAATTGACCCGGCGCGATTTTTGTTTCCGATCAACCTGTCAAATTTTAGCCAATTCCGACGCAGTTGGGAAAAATGACGAAATTCACCCGGCGCGATTTTTATTCCCGATCAACCTGTTGAATTTGACCCCATTCCGACATAGTATCCAAAAATGACGAAATTGCCCCCGGCGCGATTTTTGTTTCCGATCATCCAGTCAAATTTTAGCTAATTCCGACACAGGCGCGAGAAATGACGAAATTGCCCCCGGCGCGCTTTTTGTTTCCGATCAACCTGTCAAATTCTAGCCAATTCCGATACAGTTGCGAAAAATGATGAAATTCACCCTGCGCGATTTTTGTTCCCGACCAACCTGTCAAATTTGAGCACATTCCAACACAGTCGCGAAAAATGACGAAATTGCCCCCGGCGCGATTTTTGTTTCCGATCATCCAGTCAAATTTTAGCTAATTCCGACACAGGCGCGAAAAATGACGAAATTGCCCCCGGCGCGATTTTTGTTTCCGATCATCCAGTCAAATTTTAGCTAATTCCGACACAGGCGCGAAAAATGACGAAATTGCCCCCGGCGCGATTTTTGTTTCCGATCAACCTGTCAAATTTTAGCCCATTCTGACACAGTCGCAAAAAATGACGAAATTGCCCATGGCGCGGTTTTTGTTTCCGATCAACCAGTCAAATTTTAGCCAATTCCGACACAGTCGCGAAAAATGACGAAATTACTCCCGGCGCGATTTTTGTTTCCGATCATCCAGTCAAATTTTAGCTAATTCCGACACAGGCGCGAAAAATGACGAAATTGCCCCCGGCGCGATTTTTGTTTCCGATCAACCTGTCAAATTTTAGCCAATTCCGACGCAGTTGCGAAAAATGACGAAATTCACCCGGCGCGATTTTTGTTCCCGATCAACCTGTTGAATTTGAGCCCATTTCGACAAAGTATCCAAAAATGACGAAATTACCCCTGGCGCAGTTTTTGTTTCCGATCAACCTGTCAAATTTTAGCCCATTCCGACACAGTCGCGAAAGATGACGAAATTGTCCCCGGCGCGATTTTTTTTTTCCGATCAACCTGTCAAATTCTAGCCAATTCCGACACAGTTGCGAAAAATGACGAAATTCACCCTGCGCGATTTTTGTTCCCGACCAACCTGTCAAATTTGAGCACATTCCAACACAGTCGCGAAAAATGACGAAATTGCCCCCGGCGCGAATTTTGTTTCCGATCAACCTGTCAAATTTTAGCCCATTCCGACACACTCGCGAAAGATGACGAAATTGCCCCCGGCGCGAATTTTGTTTCCGATCAACCTGTCAAATTTTAGCCCATTCCGACACACTCGCGAAAGATGACGAAATTGCCCCCGGCGCGAATTTTGTTTCCGATCAACCTGTCAAATTTTAGCCCATTCCGACACACTCGCGAAAGATGACGAAATTGCCCCCGGCGCGAATTTTGTTTCCGATCAACCTGTCAAATTCTAGCCAATTGCGACACAGTTGCGAAAAATGACGAAATTGCCCATGGCGCGAATTTTGTTTCCGATCAACCTGTTAAATTTGAGACAATTCCAACACAATCGCGAAAAATGACGAAATTGCCCCCTGCGCGATTTTTGTTTCCGATCAACCTATCAAATTTTAGCCCATTCCGACACAGTAGCGAAAAATGACGAAATTGACCCGGCGCGATTTTTGTTTCCGATCAACCAGTCAAATTTTAGCCAATTCCGACACAGGCGCGAAAAATGACGAAATTGCCCCCGGCGCGATTTTTGTTTCCGATCATCCAGTCAAATTTTAGCCAATTCCGACACAGGCGCGAAAAATGACGAAATTGCCCCCGGCGCGATTTTTGTTTCCGATCATCCAGTCAAATTTTAGCCAATTCCGACACAGGCGCGAAAAATGACGAAATTGCCCCCGGCGCGATTTTTGTTTCCGATCATCCAGTCAAATTTTAGCCAATTCCGACACAGGCGCGAAAAATGACGAAATTGCCCCCGGCGCGATTTTTGTTTCCGATCATCCAGTCAAATTTTAGCCAATTCCGACACAGGCGCGAAAAATGACGAAATTGCCCCCGGCGCGCTTTTTGTTTCCGATCAACCTGTCAAATTTCAGCCCACTCCGACACAGCCGCAAAAAATGACGAAATTATCCCCGGCGCGGTTTTTGTTTCCAATCAACTAGTCAAAATTTAGCCCATTCCGGCATCGTCGCGAAAAATGACGAAATTGCCCACGGCGAGAATTTTGTTTCCAATCAACCGGTCAAATTTTACCCAATTCCGACACAGTTACGAAAAATGACGAAATTGCCCATGGCGCGAATTTTGTTTCCGATCAACCTGTTAAATTTGAGACAATTCCAACACAGTCGCGAAAAATGACGAAATTGCCCACGGCGAGAATTTTGTTTCCAATCAACCGGTCAAATTTTACCCAATTCCGACACAGTCGGAAAAAATGATGAAATTCCGCCCGGCGTGGTTTTTGTTTCCGATCAACCGGTCAAATTTTAGCCAATTCCGACACAGTTACGAAAAATGACGAAATTGCCCATGGCGCGAATTTTGTTTCCGATCAACCTGTTAAATTTGAGACAATTCCAACACAGTCGCGAAAAATGACGAAATTGCCCACGGCGAGAATTTTGTTTCCAATCAACCGGTCAAATTTTACCCAATTCCGACACAGTCGGAAAAAATGATGAAATTCCGCCCGGCGTGGTTTTTGTTTCCGATCAACCGGTCAAATTTTAGCCAATTCCGACACAGTTACGAAAAATGACGAAATTGCCCATGGCGCGAATTTTGTTTCCGATCAACCTGTTAAATTTGAGACAATTCCAACACAGTCGCGAAAAATGACGAAATTGCCCACGGCGAGAATTTTGTTTCCAATCAACCGGTCAAATTTTACCCAATTCCGACACAGTCGGAAAAAATGATGAAATTCCGCCCGGCGTGGTTTTTGTTTCCGATCAACCGGTCAAATTTTAGCCAATTCCGACACAGTTACGAAAAATGACGAAATTGCCCATGGCGCGAATTTTGTTTCCGATCAACCTGTTAAATTTGAGACAATTCCAACACAGTCGCGAAAAATGACGAAATTGCCCACGGCGAGAATTTTGTTTCCAATCAACCGGTCAAATTTTACCCAATTCCGACACAGTCGGAAAAAATGATGAAATTCCGCCCGGCGTGGTTTTTGTTTCCGATCAACCGGTCAAATTTTAGCCAATTCCGACACAGTTACGAAAAATGACGAAATTGCCCATGGCGCGAATTTTGTTTCCGATCAACCTGTTAAATTTGAGACAATTCCAACACAGTCGCGAAAAATGACGAAATTGCCCACGGCGAGAATTTTGTTTCCAATCAACCGGTCAAATTTTACCCAATTCCGACACAGTCGGAAAAAATGATGAAATTCCGCCCGGCGTGGTTTTTGTTTCCGATCAACCGGTCAAATTTTAGCCAATTCCGACGCAGTTGCGAAAAATGACGAAATTCACCCGGCGCGATTTTTGTTCCCGATCAACCTGTTGAATTTGAGCCCATTTCGACAAAGTATCCAAAAATGACGAAATTGCCCCTGGCGCAGTTTTTGTTTCCGATCAACCTGTCAAATTCTAGCCAATTCCGACACAGTTGCGAAAAATGACGAAATTCACCCTGCGCGATTTTTGTTCCCGACCAACCTGTTAAATTTGAGAACAATCCGACACAGTCGCGAAAAATGATGAAATTGACCCCGGCGCGATTTTTGTTTCCGATCATCCTGTCAAATTTCAGCCAACTCCGACACAGTCGCGAAAAATGACGAAATTATCCCCGGCGCGGTTTTTGTTTCCGATCAACCTATCAAATTTTAGCCCATTCAGACATCGTCGCGAAAAACGAAGAAATTGCCCACTGCGCGAATTTTGTTTCCAATCAACCTGTAAAATTTTGGCCAATTCCGACACAGTTGCGAAAAATGACGAAATTCACCCGGTGCGGTTTTTGTTACCGATCAACCTGTTAAATTTGAGCCCATTCCAACACAGTCGCGAAAAATGACGAAATTGCCCCCGGCGCGATTTTTGTTTCCGATCAACCTATCAAATTTTAGCCCATTCCGACACAGTCGCGAAAAATGACGAAATTGCCCCCGGCGCGATTTTTGTTTTCGATCAACCTGTCAAATTTTAGCCAATTCCGACAGTTGCGAAAAATGATGAAATTCACCCTGCTCGATTTTTGTTCCCGATCAACCTGTTGAATTTGTGCCCATTTCGACACAGTATCGAAAAATGACGAAATTGTCCCGGGCGCGATTTTTGTTTCCGATCAACCTGTCAAATTTTAGCCCGTTCCGACACAGCCGCGAAAAATGACGAAATAGCCCCCGGCGTGATATTTGTTTCCGATCAACCTGTCAAATTTTAACCAATTTCGACACAGTTGCAAAAAATGACGAAATTCACCCGGTGCGATTTTTGTTACCGATCAACCTGTTAAATTTGAGCCCATTCCAAGACAGTCGCGAAAAATGACGAAATTGCCCCGGCGCGATTTTTGTTTCCGATAAACCTATTAAATTTGAGCCCATTCCAACACAGTCGCGAAAAATGATGAAATTGCCCCCAGCGCGGTTTTTGTTTCCGATCAACCTATCAAATTTTAGCCCATTCCGACACAGTAGCGAAAAATGACGAAATTGCCCCCGGCGCGATTTTTGTTTCCGATCAACCAGTCAAATTTTAGCCCATTCCGACACCATTGCAAAAATTGACGAAATTGCCACCGGCGCGGTCTTCGTTCCCGATCAACCTGTCAATTTTTATACCATTCCGACACAGTCGCGAAAAATGACGAAATTGCCCCGGGCACGGTTTTTGTTTCCGATCAACCAGTCAAATTTTAGCCCATTCTGACACAGTCGAGAAAAAAGGTTAAAATTGCCCCAACGCGATTTTTACTTTCGATCAAACTATCAAATTTCAGCCAATTCCGACACAGTTGCAAAAAATGACGAAATTCACCCGGCGCGATTTTTGTTTCCAATCAACCTGTCAAATTTCAGCCCATTTCGACACAGTCGCGAAAAATGACGAAATTGACCCCGGCGCCATTTTTGTTTCCGATCAACCAGCCAAATTCCAGCCCACTCCGACACAGCCGCAAAAAATGACGAAATTATCCCCGGCGCGGTTTTTGTTTCCAATCAACTAGTCAAAATTTAGCCCATTCCAGCGTCGTCGCGAAAAATGACGAAATTGCCCACGGCGCGAATTTTGTTTCCAATCAACCGGTCAAATTTTAGTAAATTCCGACACAGTTGCGAAAAATGACGAAATTGCCCACGGCGCGATTTTTGTTTCCGATCAACCTGTCAAATTTTAGCCAATTTCGACACAGTCGCGAAAAATGACGAAATTGCTCCCGGCGCGGTTTTTGTTTCCGATCAACCTGTCAAATTTTAGCCAATTTCGACACAGTCGCGAAAAATGACGAAATTGCCTCGGCGCGATTTTTGTTTCCGATCAACCTATCAAATTTTAGCCCATTCCGACACAGTAGCGAAAAATGACGAAATTGACCCGGCGTGATTTTTGTTTCCGATCAACCTGTCAAATTTTAGCCAATTTCGACGCAGTTGCGAAAAATGACGAAATTCACCCGGCGCGGTTTTTGTTCCCGATCAACCTGTTGAATTTGAGCCCATTCCGACTTAGTATCCAAAAATGACGAAATTGCCCCCGGCGCGATTTTTGTTTCTGATCATCCAGTCAAATTTTAGCCAATTCCGACACAGGCGCGAAAAATGACGAAATTGCCCCCGGCGCTCTTTTTGTTCCCGATCAACCTGTTAAATTTGAGAACAATCCGACACAGTCGCGAAAAATGACGAAATTGACCCCGGCACGATTTTTGTTTCCGATCAACCTGTCAAATTTCAGCCAACTCCGACACAGTCGCGAAAAATGACGAAATTATCCCCGGCGCGATTTTTGTTTCCGATCAACCAGTCAAATTTTAGCCCATTCAGACATCGTCGCGAAAAACGACGAAATTGCCCCAAAGCGATTTTTACTTTCGATCAAACTGCCAAATTTCAGCCAATTCCGACACAGTTGCAAAAAATGACGAAATTCACCCGGAGCGATTTTTGTTTCCAATCAACCTGTCAAATTTCAGCCCATTTCGACACAGTCGCAAAAAATGACGAAATTGCCCACGGCGCGGTTGTTGTTTCCGATCAACCAGTCAAATTTTAGCCAATTTCGACACAGTCGAGAAAACTGACGAAATTGCCCTTGGCGCGGTTTTTGTTTCCGATCAACCTATCAAATTTTTGCCAATTCTGACACAGCTGCGAAAAATGACGAAATTCACCCGGCGCGATTTTTTTGTTCCCGATCAACCAGTTAAATTTGAGCCCATTCCGACATAGCCGAGAAAAATGACGTAATTGCCCGCGGCACGATTTTAGTTTTCGATCAACCTGTCAAATTTTAGCCCATTCCGACACAGTCGCGAAAAATGACGAAATTGCCCCCGGCGCGATTTTTGTTTTTCCTGATCAACCTATCAAATTTTAGCCAATACCGACACAGCCGTGAAAAATGACGAAGTTGCCCCCGGCGCGATTTTTGTTCCCGATTAACATGTCAAATTTGAGCCCATTCCAACACAGTCTCGAAAAATGATGAAATTGCCCCCGACGCGATTTTTGTTTCCGATCAACCTATCAAATTTTAGCCCATTCCGACACAGTCGCGAAAAATGACGAAATTGCCCCCGGCGCGATTTTTGTTTTTCCTGATCAACCTATCAAATTTTAGCCAATACCGACACAGCCGTGAAAAATGACGAAGTTGCCCCCGGCGCGATTTTTGTTCCCGATTAACATGTCAAATTTGAGCCCATTCCAACACAGTCTCGAAAAATGATGAAATTGACCCCGACGCGATTTTTGTTTCCGATCAACCTATCAAATTTTAGCCCATTCCGACACAGTCGCGAAAAATGACGAAATTGCCCCCGGCGCGATTTTTGTTTCCGATCAACCTGTCTAATTTTAGCCCATTCCGACACCGTCGCGAAAAATGATGAAATGGCCCCCGGCAGAGTTTCTGTTTCCGATCAACCTGTCAAATTTTAGCAAATTCTGACACAGTCGCGAAAAATGATGAAATTGCCCCTGGCGCGATTTTTGTTCACCATCAACCTGTCAAATTTGAGCCCATTCCGACACAGTCGCGAAAAATGACGAAATTGCCCCCGGCGCGATTTTTGTTTCCGATCAACCTGTCAAATTTGAGCCCATTCCGACACAGTCGCGAAAAATGACGAAATTGCCCCCGGCGCGATTTTTGTTTCCGATCAACCTGTCAAATTTCAGCCCATTCGGACACAATCGCGAAAAATGACGAAATTATCGCCGGCGCGGTTTTTGTTTCCGATCAACCAGTCAAATTTTAGCCCATTCCGACATCGGCGCGAAAAATGACGAAATTGCTCCAGGGGCGATTTTTGTTTCCGATCAACCTGTCAAATTTTAGCCAATTCCGACACAGTTGCGAAAAATGACGATATTCACACTGCGTGGTTTTTGTTCCCGATCAACCTGTTGAGTTTGAGCCCATTCCGACACAGTCGATAAAAATGACGAAATTGCCCCTGGCGCGATTTTTGTTTCCGATCAACCTGTCAAATTTCAGACCATTCCGACATCGTCGCGAAAAATGACGAAATTGCCCCCGGCGCGATTTTTGTTTCCGATCAACCAGTTAAATTTGAGCCCATTCCGACACAGTCGCAAAAAATGACGAAATTGCCCATGGCGCGGTTTTTGTTTCCGAACAACCTGCCAAATTTCAGCCAATTCCGACACAGTAGCGAAAAATGACGAAATTCACCTTGCGCGGTCTTTGTTCCCTATCAACCTGTCAATTTTTAACCCATTTCGACACAGCTGCGAAAAATGACGAAATTCATCAGGCGCGATTTTTGTTCCCGATCAACCGGTTAAATTTGAGCCCATTCCGACACAGTCGCAAAAAATGACGAAATTGCCCCCGACGCGATTTTTGTTTCCGATGAAGCTGTCAAATTTTAGCCCGTTCCAACACAGTCGCGAAAAATGACGAAATTGCCCCGGCGCAATTTTTGTTTCCGATCAACCTGTCAAATTTTAGCCCATTCCGGCACAATCGTGAAAAATGACGAAATTGTACCTGTCAAATTTTAGCAAATTTCGACACCATTGCAAAAAATAAGGAAATTGCCCCCGGCGAGATTTTGGCTCCCGATCAACCTGTTAAATTTGAGCCCATTCCGACACAGTCGCGAAAAATGACGAAATTGACCTCAGCGCGATTTTTGTTTCCGATCAACCTGTCAAATTTCAGCCCATTCCGACACAGTCGCGAAAATGGCGAAATTATCCTCGGAGCGGATTTTGTTTCCGATCAACCAGTCAAATTTTAGCCGATTCCGACATCGTCGCGAAAAATAACGAAATTCCCCCCGGCGCGATTTTTG
>NW_019263597.1:3563-14986 GCF_002742605.1 Olea europaea var. sylvestris | reverse complement strand
CAGATATGGGATCAAACTCGGATTCATCTACTTGGCTAACTATATTTGTGGACTCTTGAACTATTTCATGTTCTATTTTGCTCTCACTGTCCTCCTCTAAAGTAAACATTTTCTCTAAGAAGACGATATATCGTGAGATGAAGCTTTCTTCACAATAATGGAATTTATATTCAAATTTCTGATTTGAATATCCTACAAATATGTATTTATTGGATTTAGTCTCAAACTTATCTGATTTAAGACGCTTCAAATAAGCGTTATGGCCCAAAACTTTCATATGAGATAAGTTGGGACTATTGCCTCTCCATAACTCGTATAAAGTTCTGTTAACCAACTTAGATGTGACATGTTTTAGTGTGTTGCACACTACAATCAGTGCATGACCCCAAAACGATTTTTGGAGATTTGCATGACTTGTTATTAATCGCACTATATCTAATAGTTAATGATTCTTCCTTTTAGATTCACCACTATGATGCAGTGTATGTGGAGGAGTCCACTGTAAGAGAATTCCATTCTCTCTTAGATAATCTAGATTTTATCTTTAAGATTTTACCTATTTGTTTCACTAATTCTAGTTTGAATCCCTTGAAATTTTCAAAAGTTTCATATTTGAGTTTCATCAAGTATACATGATCATTGATGAAATAATAGAAACATTACCTGACATTAATTGACATGAGTCTATATGCATCACTATGCATTAGACCTGTAATTATGCTGATCTTTCTTCTTTTAAAGTAAAAGAAGATTTGATCATTGTACCAGACATGCATAATTTGTACTTGCCAAAATCAATTGATCTCGAGTATACATCTTTATGTAACTTTGAAATTGCATTTCATCTATATGACAAAGTCTGCCATGCCAGATTTCAGTAATAATTAGATTATCGCATTTATGCCTTATAATTTCTATACTCATTATAGAATCCTTAGTATTAAAGAATATAAACGTCGTTTTGTAATTTACCATAGTCATTAGGATCTTTATCAAGATAAACAAGAACAACAATTGTCCTTAATATTAAAATAGTTCGTGTCCAAACATGAAATTCATTTTAATGTTCTAGCTATGGTGGGTACAAAGCAACATTTCTCTAATTCCAATACTAAACCAAAGGACAATGGTAAGAAGTATGCTCCTACAGGCAATGCAACAACCGTTGCTCATCTTCAACGTGTAGATTTACTTCTTCCACTTGTAGTGGTCTAGTTCCATTTAGTTTCTCCATATTTATATAAATATGAGATCTACATCTCATATCAAATAGCTAAGAAACTCGTGAAGTAGACGTAAGTCATGCAATATTCCTTCCAATAACCTTTCATTCTATAATGAAACCAAGGGTCATTAGATTTGATATTGCCCTTTGCTTAGACTGTCTTAACCATATTGGGTGCTTTCCCAAAGCCCCTTTAGACTTCCTTTTAATACCCTTAGAGGAATCAATGGTTTGCCCACTTCTAACATTGTTATTAGGCATAACAGCCCTAAATATGTTATGCAACTTAATGAGTATGGATTCGAGTTTATTCATATCATAATTCATAAATAGTATGAATAACTCTATGACAGAGATTGCAGAGCTAAGTTAATACTTAGTTCATAGTTAATGATTGAACTCAATTGAGACACTTCTCATGTCAATCATCTTCAGTATATGAGGATTGACTGAAGATTGTTTTGTCACTTTGCATCGGTATAGTTGTTTGGAAGTCTCATATCCTTCCACACTTGAATTTTATCATACAACTCTTTGAAATGAAAAATCATTTGTTAGCATGTTAGTATCTATACTCTCATGTTGCTTCTGTAACTCAGGTGACATGGTTGCAAGTATCACATACGTTGCAGTACTATTGTCATCACTGCATTTATTATAGCAGCCACCTCTTTCTTGACCGAGTCATCAATAGATGTCTCTAGGAAGGACAACTCAAGGACATAATCAATTTTTTCATGTGTGAGAACAATTCTCAAATTGCAGTGTCAATCAAGAAAATTCAGTTTGGTTGTTGGCATCCAGTGTGCCATTCAAAATATATGGTTTACTCAAGATTCCATATAAATGTAAATGACGAAAAGAAAAAGAATAATATATAAAGTGCATCGATTAATTTAACATTGACTTTTATTAAATTAATTGTGCTCCCACTATGTTACTAAAATTTATGACCCTCTTAAATAAATTTATGAAGTCTATACTTGACTCCCAGTGGGCCGAGATCTCATCTATTATATTAAACCTTGAGTATACTCAACAAGTCTTAATATAACATTTAGGTAGATACTATTATCAATTATATCTCCATAAAACTCCCAAATCATTAAGCTAACAATTCTTTACCTTCACACATCTTATGTGTTAGCTTAACATGTCTTTAAAATTTATTTCCTTAAGTGTACTCAACAAAAGATAAATTCTAGTTTAGTCAAACCCGTCATTCAGAAATATCAAATATTTTATAATGTCAAACATATCCCTAATAGACCAGCCTTGAGTGTACTCAACAAGCTGAGACGATTTGGGAGTCTGATTTTTCACTATAATGATGGAAGGCGATTATAAATGTGACTTAATATTTTATGTAGGGATTTTGATTTTAGGGTGAACTTGTTTAACTAAAATCAAATTTTAATTAAACAAAAATATATATATATATATATATATAAGACAATTTAATTAAAATAAAATTTTAATTAAATGTGAAATTAGAATCCAATTCTAATTATAAGAATATATTCGGGTAAATAATTAATTAAAATCAAATTTTAATTAAGTTTCTAACTTTAATTGAATTAATATTTTAACCTAGGATAACATTCCTAAATAAAATAAAATTTAATTTATGGTCAAATTTAATATTTAAGTCAAAATCATATTTTAACGAAAATATAAAAGTCGTCAAACTAAAAAAAAATTTTAATTTGGGTCAAAATTAAAGTTATAGGTCAAACCCATTTAAAATATAATTTTAAAACCGTTTTATATTCTAATTCAAAACATATTTTGAAAATTTGAAATTTTGACCCATTTACAAGTTATATACAGGCCCCTTCAATTACTCTAATTGCAAGAAGGCCCTCTATTTAAAATTTACACATTGACCCAATATCAAATAATTGAAGATGGGTCCCTGAAACTTCACAAATTGCAGACTAGCCCCCATCCCAAATTACTCTCACCCGTCTGTAAACCCAAAATAATTCACCCCAATTTTTTTTTTATTTTCTTGAGTTCTTTCTTCATTCGACGGCACAGCAATGGCGCCGCCACCACCCATAGAAGGGAAGAGCCACGGCAGCTCTTCCAGCAGCGCTTTTGCGCTGCTACAGCAGTGGTAGACACTGCTGTTGGCAAAAAGCGCTGCTACAACAGTGGTAGACACCGCTGTTGGCAACGGCAGATGCCACTGCTACTCTTAGCAACAACATCCGTCACGTCGGCAAAGGCAGCGACGTCGAACACCTACTAGACCTTTTTTTTTTTTAAATTCCAATCCAAAATAATATTCTATTCAAAACTAATTTTGAAAATTGAATTAATTGCTAGAAAAATGAAATGAACAAAATCAACTTTTGACTCTGCCTAAAAATTTAGAACAATTTCTAACAAACACAAAGTGGGCTTTGATACCACTGTTGGGAATCTACTTAACATGCGTATCGGAAATTAAAATAATTTTCGATTCCCACCAGGATTCATCTTTGTGTTTAGATAAAAATTGTGATAAAAGTCATACTTTTTTCTAGATCTGCAAACCCTTTTGTTTTTTCTTTGTACCAATGATCTTGATTCGCCACCCACAACTGTCAAATTGTCCAGCCTCCAACGATGATTCACACAAAGAACAGATTGCAGCTATCAGGGTTTTCTCCTCTTGTGCTAGCAAGAAATTATGAGAAAATTGTATGGATAGAAAACCATAGCTATGTATTTATATAAGCCAAAACGGGACTGGCTGGTCCGGTACAATATTTAATTAATCCATTTAATTAAATCCGATCTATGAATTAATTAATCCAATTAATTAATTCGAGCCTATAAATAACCAACCCAATTAATTAATTTATCCAACAATTAAATTAATTAATTGACAAATTGCAATCTTCTAATTCTCTTTTGTGTGCGACCCATCAGGTTCCCGATCACGATACCTAACGACGTGAAATATTATTTTGATCTAATCAAAATTGATAAATTAAAACACCCTTTTAATTTATAATCAATTCACACTCGCCGTCCCAGATTAACATCTAGCAATGTGTCAGGGCAATACATGTGACGGGGAATGTCACGTGGTATGACAAAATCAAACTCGTTCGTTTACAGTGAAACTATAATCCCTTCGTCAATATGATCCGATCAATTACGAGATATGGAAGTGTGTCAATCCCGAATATCGATCATATCTTTCACTTCACTATTAAGTCAATATTAGTTGAAAACTCATTTTCGACTTATGAGTACACCTTGGCCAACGAAATGCAGATAATAATCTCCTACTATCTAAGAGTGATGAATCATCTATTGGTCATTCACAACCTTCATACAATTCTTGACATACCCGAACAATGTCGTATTAGCGACCCTTGGCAGAGCAATATTAAACACCATCAAAACATGACTGTCCTCATATAAGATAATATGACAACCTCAAGTCAAAGGACCAATCCCACTACTAAACATTAGAGATTAACCACTAACACTCAGATAGTTATCCATGTGGAATCTCTCGATGGGTCTCCAATATTTTGTTCTATAACAAAACATCCACGAGTTCATTTAAGTGTCATCACACTTTAGCTTGTGAGATCAACTACTTATTTCACAAGTAAGAAATTTATCCGTAATAACAATATTCGTATCTCGCTATTATTTACGACCACAGATGATTTAAGATTCAATCATATGTAATTTGTATCTCACAATCACAACTCCTAGTGATTAACAAATTACGAAGATTTGAATCTACGGACTCTATTATTTATTTAATTATCTATTAATTAAATAATAAATTTACTATTAAATTGCATTAATTATATATCCAAAGTATTTATGTCCAAGGTTGATTGGACCTAGGGCATAATACTTACACTCAATTGTTCTAAAAGTTACAAGAATTGCAAAATTTCAAATTATTTCACAACCTACACTGCATAGGGTTAGGGTTTTTATTGACTTGAATAATCTGACCTTATTGTTTTAAGAACTAAGATCCCATGTGTATATATAGCTCATTATGCACAATGGCCACATGAAACTTACTATCCTCCATGTATACATTGTTCAGATTATGTCATTCATAGTTTTATGTCGTTGGAATGTCAAAAAGTGCAAAAATTTATTGTATAATGTTTAATTTAGATTTCATTTATATTTTTTTGTTGTTGCAATTTTGAAATGGAAAATAAATTAATATACAATGTTTGATTAATTTTGAATCTTATTATGTCGTTTAATATTTTATGCTAATGGAACGATGAAAAGGAAAAATATATTAATGTACACTATTCGAATTGGCGCTAAATCATATTACTTCATTCATAGTTTTATGTCATTGGAATGCCAAAAAGGATAAAAAAAAAATTATCCAAATTGTTAGAGATAGTGTTGTTGATGAGTCATTATTGTAGGTATATCAATAAGGTCAGAATGACAGTTGTCATCAAATTATTAGACAAATACAAAGTAGAATCATTACAATGAATTATATTGTAAAAGCATAAAATTTGTCCAATGTATGTTTGATTCAATAATAAACTTAGCATCAATACAAGTCTATTATGCAAGGTTTTTGAAATTAATGAGAATTCAATGTTACTAATTGAGTAGTACTAATTTTCTTTTTAAAAATTTAAAATCCTCTAAGACAAAGAAACTATTTTACAGCACAGGAAAGTAATCGAGTAGATAGCAAAAGGTTGCACTACGTTCATCTACAAGTAGTTGTCTAGTTTTGAGTGTTAAAGAAAACAGAATGTTGGAAATAAGAAAATTATGGGATGAAAGGCTAGAGAGAAAAAATCATAGAATTCTTAAAAGGATTTATATTCTATGGCTTGACTCATAAAATGTCTCAAGCACAAGGCCTTTTATAGGTACAAAGGAACCCAAATACATTGTATGAACTTAAGAGACTAATTAATGACTTTTCCTATATACTATGAATAATAGGATACAAAGAACCATTTGGATACATGATTTAAATAAATGCATGAATATTAAGTAAACTAATTCATGTATAAAATTTAATTTTTTCCACCATTCATGAATCAAGTTTAATTTCCAACACAAAATACATAGAGATTGAATGTGGCTACAAGGTTCCCAAAGACGCACTTGGAAGCCTAGAGTTTCAGTTGATGGAAAACTTGAGATCAATAGCAAATTTTCCCAAAATAGTTCCAGTAAGGTTCTACCTAAATTCAAATTACCATTCTTATTTTGCTTTTATAGGTGTGCATTAAATGTGCGAAGTGTTATAATACCAAAGACTCGGGTTTCACCGCTTTACATCTCCAGGTTTTTCTTATTATATAATTTTACACATCTAATTAAGCAATACTTTTTTATAGATTCATGATTAAATATAATTGTACATGGTGAGCAATTTAATTGATGAAGTTAATCTCATATAATAATTTCTTTTACTTAAACTTAAAATTCTTTTTTAGTATTGTAGGTAGTTTGCAATGGGAGGACAATATGATTACACAAAACCTCAGCTAAATTGGGGATTTATATTTTCTAGTACAGGTCCTTGTCTCTTTATTGATTAAAGATATTTCCACATAAACAGACCATTTTATCTTAGACTACAATATCATTTTGGCAGTGAACCTATCCCTATTGAAGTTTGCAAATGGAAGAGTCCAGTTTGGGTGACTAACAGTTATCGGTAATGAGTTTCTTTGATGAGAACTTGTTTGCTAAACATACCTTTCAAAGATCTTTATGTCAAATCATTCTTCAGGATGATTTTATACGTTGTTGTAGACTTTTTATGGAGCATCAATTCAACTAGTTGAAGTCAGGAAGGTAGCATGATATACCTTATTCAATTAATTGTATTTTACCGTTGGAACATTGTAAATGAAAAATCAATTAATATGCTTCATTTGAATTAGTGAACTGTGGAAGAATGATGATTATAAATACCAAAAAGGAGAGGTAGCATTTAATACACGTGTCATTAATGTTGATGTTGCAGTTGAATTAACTGAGTTTGAAAATGAAAAGTGATAATAAACTATTCAGCAAATAAAAGCTACAGTTGTTGCATAGAATTCGTAGTTTATCTTGTATCCATCTCTGTTAATAGCTTTTGCATATGAAGTTCATCTGAAAATTCAATTATTCACGATTTCATCAAATCAAAAGGACATACATACAACAGAATCATCACATAGCTGTGCGTGCACAGATTTTCTCACATTGATATTGTGCGTGATGAAATCCCAAGACTAGAAGAACTCAATCGTTCCAGTAGCAGCAACAGTTACTCTTTGGTTATGTGTTCATATATTATAGTTTTGTTGATATAAAAATAATAATAATAATTTTTTTATTGAATAATATTATGTTTACTTTATTTATTGCATTTATTTATTATTGAACATGCGAAATTAAAGTGCATGTAATCACTTGTGATAATATGAGTTGGGTAATTGCGTTGGGAAGTATAGTGAATACAACTTATATTTTAATCATAAATAATTTGTTCACAACTAATGTATAAGGGTTGGCACCTTATATTGGAAAGTTATAGTGTTAACCAATTCACTATTTAGGTTTGTGATTTATCCTTATCATAGAAATAGTTAAAGGTGACAATAATATACTTAGAGTGTATTGAATGGACCACGTGTCGAATTTAATTCTATAGCATGATCGTGCGAAGAATTAATTTCCACTTGACCGCTGTGTATTTCATCTGAATCCTATGACGGGATAATGTATATCTTTTCGCGATTTTAATTGTTCTTTGATTCATCTATGAGTGAGATTAATTTGATTGGTCAAATATCTCGATGAGTTAGGAATTTGAGAATCAGCGGAGTAGAGAACATGAATTCGTGTCGGAAACCGTCACTCTGGAAAATGGGTAGAGTGACTACTTAAATATTTTTTTTTGAAAGGTTAAAATCTGATCTCAGTGTTTAGCGACAGCTAAATTTCGACATCTGTGATTTGTTCACAGGACCGTTGAAAAATATGAAAATTAAGTTAGTGAAAATAATTAGAGGGGCAAAACGGTCATTTATGCTCGTACCTAATTATTGGATCTCGGACGGGGATAACGGAGATAAAATGTATATACGGCAGGTCAAAGAAAAGTATTACAAATTTATTGGCTTTGTAGTCTTATATATTCTAAAGGTTCAGTCTTTTGCCTTTAGTGAAAAAAGCAAAGACTAATAATTAAATTGGGTGGTCTAAGGTCGACTAAACAGGATCTATTTATTGAAGCTTGGAAATTATATGTTCGATCAGGTCCTGTGGTAGCTCCATAAAGTATTGGAACTTAATTACGGTAATTATAATAGTTTTGGACTTAACTGTAATTACAATAAAGTTTTGTACTTGGTTGTACTTACTATGAAAGTTATAAACTTAATTATAATTGTAATTGAAGTTTTAGGATTACACGTGCAATTAAATGTAAACTAATTAGAGTTAGACTTAAATTCGAACTCCTACTTGAGTTTTAATTAGAACTCTTGTTTGAATGTGGAATTATAATTGTACAAGAATTATATCATCTTTTTCTCTATAAATAGAGACTAGATGGATAGAAAAATATTACAACATTCATAATTCCATAAGATTCAAATTCGTAGGGGGAAATATATTATTTTCTTGTTGTCCAAAATTCAAAAATTAGTTTACGAATTAATTAAAAAAAGGTGCTCACACACCGATGTAGTCTTTGCGTTAGAGAATACCATAGAAGATTTGAAGTACCAAGATTTTTGCAACTAAAGGAGACGAAAGTTCGCAGATTAGAGTTATTTCAATGTTGATCATTGAACTTAGGTAAATGTTTCGAATCCTTTAATTTTGTTATAACATGCACGTGAACATCTAGACGATCTTGCTTATTGAATTAAAGAAAATTTTAATTTCTGATTAATTTCGCTTTCATATTCCAACAGCTAGTATCAAAGGAATCTAGATCGTTCACGTGCTTGTTATTTTTGAATATTGATTGCATGTTCTAGTCGAGCAATGCCTAGGAAAATTTTATATGTTGATTAAATGTTTGGATTATTTTAAATTGTGAACAAATTATTTGTGGCCAGTCTTTGATTGTAATTTGTTATTTCGAGTCTGTAACAAGATATGTGGATTACGACTCCATCATCTTGATTTAATTTTCTGTACAATTAGATTTAAAATTAGTGAGCCTACGGGACATAGGAATTTATGTAATTCTTGTAATTTTTGGATCTTGTAAGTTTATTGAAAACTGAAGGAAAAAACTTGAAGACAGGAGACAAAGAAGTCAAAGATTTATAAATAAAAAAAAACATGAAAAATGAAAAATATTTTGGAAAAAAATAGATATTTGGTCTGCATAGTATTTTAAATTTATTTTTTTTCAAGAAAATAAAATTTATTTATTTTCAAAATTAATTTTCACAGGTACGGTTGCAAAAACCTTCATTGTTGTTGGAGAGCTACTGTTGGATCCTTGAAGTTTTAGGGCTGAAGTTTCAGATTAAATATTGGGTTTAGATCCAATTAGTTTTTAATTTATTTCTTGAATCTTTTAAGGCCACAAATAATTGTTATTTTTATTGCTTTATGAATACTTTAAATTATTGTTTGAAATATTGTCATTCTTGATATCATGACATATAGATTTATTTACGACATCACTCGTGATACCATGAATATGATGCATAGCATTAAACACAGATTTTTCTTTGATTAATTCAATTTAAATTAAATTTTTTTGAATAGAAAAATCGTAACAATTAAAATGTATATTAATTTAATTAATATGAATAGCTGGTAATTGTTTCGATTAAAATTCATTATTTTAAAATATTGAATGGGAGAGGATGTTTATTTAAATAAAAACCCACGGTCTCCTTTGGTCAATCCATAAACAAAGTAACGTGCTTACCTCATGTCGGTAATGCAACGGACTCCCTATAGGAGAGCCGCGTGGTTCAAGTTGCTTGATTGGATTTCTTTATGATAAAATCGTCTAAATAGAATATAATTTGTGATTATCCTATAGATGACGAAATTATTTTCAAGTGTTTAGAGATTGAGACAAAGGTTATACACTCAAATCAAAATTATCTATACCTCCTACAGAGGCTCTCGTGTATAATTTTAGTGACAAATAAAACGATGCTAGACTTAATATAAACATTTGTTGTCAGATATATTTTGTTTGAGTGGCAGGGTCTCAGCTTGATTAGTGGATACAGAGAGGCATGTTGGATCACAGGGATCAAGTCATCATTGCATTATTGTAGTTAGATGGATCTACACATGCATTCATGCATCATATGCTAAATTGTCATTTGTTGCTCAATTTTAATATGCAATCAATTGTTATTTTTCAGCAAAATGACTCTCAGCGCTTTTTCTGTTATTCTAAAACAAAACCAGCTTGTCGAGAATTATTATATGGATTGGAAACGTAATTTGATGTTTGTGCTTATTACCGAAAAACTTGATTTTGTACTCAAAGAAGAATGTCCCGAAGAATCTACTGAGACTAGAGGCAAGTCCAAGAGGGCTGCGTATGATAAGTGGATCGATGCTGACAAGATTGCTCGCTGTTACATTTTAGCATGCATGTCAAACGTGTTATAGCAAAAGCTTGAAAGTCAGGAGACCTCTTATGACATACTAGAAAGCCTGAAGGGCATGCTTGGACATCAAAGTAGGAGGGCTCGCTTTGAGGCCATTCGTACCTTATAGAACATCTACATGAAACCCGGAATGCCTGTGAAGAATCATATGTTGACTATGATTGCACACTTCAATGGGGCGGGCGGAGAATCTGAGTGCAACTATTGATCAAGAAATTCAAGTTGATATGGTATTGAATTCTTTATTTGATATGTTTTCATACTTACTGTGGACTATCACTTGCACAAGATGAATATGCCATTAACTGAGTTGATGAATGAGTTGCAAAATGTGGAAAGTGGTCTCAATGGTAAAGGTGGTCATGCTCATGCGGCAATTGCTAACTCCTCTGGCTCCAAGCCAAAAGGCGGAATCGGAAAGAAGAGGAGGAGATCTAACAAGAAGCAACAAAAGGCCCAAATCAGATGAAACACTGAAAGGCAAGTGTTTCTACTGTCGTTGCAAAGGACACTGGAAGAAAGACTGCCCTGATGCACTAGCTAAAAAGTTGGGTGTTAGTGAGTTTTTTATTGCTGAGTCG
>NW_019263597.1:0-3345 GCF_002742605.1 Olea europaea var. sylvestris | reverse complement strand
GTTGCAAAGGACACTGGAAGAAAGACTGCCCTGATGCACTAGCTAAAAAGTTGGGTGTTAGTGAGTTTTTTATTGCTGAGTCGTGTTTGGTGGTTGATTCTACAAATTCCTAGGTTGTAGACTCTGAAGCCACTAATCATATATGCATGTCTATGCAAGTGCTTCAGAAGAGCAGAAGAATCAGTGAGGGCTAGTTTAAAATTACTGTTGGCACAGGAGCTATAGTTTCAGCAAGAGCGGTGCAGTAGTTTACTTTTATTTCAATAGTGGTAGGCGTTTAATTCTTCAAAACTGTTATTATGTCCCGCGGATAAAGCGGAATTTGATTTTTGTTTCTTGTTTAATAGGGCAAGGTTATTCTGTAAACTCTGTGCATGATGCGCTTTATATTCTAAAGAATAAAGCTCCTATTTGTGCTAGATATTTAGTGAATGGTCTTTATATTTTAAATTGTCCCACAAATGAAATAAATGTTACTTCTACAAACTATGAACGAATGTCTAACCATACTAGTGATACTTATTTATGGCATCTTAGACTTAGACATATTAACCTTAACAAGATACAAAGATTAGCTAGCGATGGTCCACTTAACACACTTAAAGTCGAACCATTACCAGTTTGTGATTCTTGTTTGGAGGGTAAAATGACCAAGAGATCATTTCTAGCAAAAGGACATAGAGTCAAAGAAGTATTAGAATTAGTTCATTTTGATATATGTGGACCCATGAATACACCTGCGAGAGGGGGTTATGAGTATTTTATCACTTTTAACGATGAGTACTCAACATTCGGATACATCTACCTAATGACTCAAAAGGCATCTTCCTATTCAGAATTCCTAATGTATATACTGCGAGGCTAAACCCTCAAAGACAATAGATCCATCTTTGGATCTTTCATGTAATTAAATAAGTTTGAGAGTTTTTTATACTCTTAAACCTTCTTTCTTGAATAAAACTTTATGTTTTAGTCAATTCTTCATACATTTTCTTTTCTATATACAAGCCATGTACGGATCTTTCCAGAATCAATGGGACTAAATAGTACCGTCAGGCAGGTAGTCGTTAGGGAAGACAGTCCAAAAGATTCAACGAAGTGAGGTAAAGGAATATCCAGAAAGAAAACGTAAGGAGAAGCCATCAATTTATACATATTGTAAGAAGGTTATGAGTTTAAGAATTTTTACAATTTATTTAAGCGTGATTTCCATATGGATTCTACTGCCTGCATAAAAATTTGTATACTTTTCTTTAAAATCCATATAATTTATAGACTTCTGCAATTTCCCCATGCTTTTGAAAAATTCAAAGATTATCGGGCTGAGGTCGAGAAACATTTGGGTAAGAGTATTAAGACACTTTGATCAAATCGAGGTGGCGAATATCTCTCAGGAGAATTCAGGGACTACTTGACAGAAAATGGTATTGTTTCTCAACTAAATGCACCGGGTACACCCCAACAGAATGCCATTTTAGAAGGAGAAACAGGACATTGGTAGACATGGTTAGGTCAATGATGATTTTCGCAACTCTACCTACCTCATTTTGGGGATATGCACCAGAAACAGTAACATATGTTCTTAACTTAGTTCCTTCTAAATTGGTTCCCAAGACTCTCCTGGAATTATGGAATGGGCACAAGCCTAGCTTACATCATATTCGAATTTAGGAATATCCGGCCCATGTGCTGAAAGGGAAGGCAGAGAAGTTGGAGTCTAGATCAAAGATATGCCTGTTTATAGGATACGCAAAAGGTACCAGGATACGCAAAAGGTACCAGGAGATATTATTTTTATAGTCCTCTAGATAGGAAAGTCTTTGTTAGCACTAATGTCACTTTCCTAGAGGATAAGTATATTAATGAACTTCAGTCCAAAAGCAAGGTCGTGCTGGAAGAAATAAGTAGGAGCAATTCCACCATATCGATTCCTGAAACACAATCTCATGACAGACAATCCTTGGTGTCAGATATACCTAAACAATGTGTTTTGAGTGGGAGAGATGATTCATCCAATCCCATGGATCAAGTAAATGTTGAAGGTATTGAGGAGGTAATGGAACCACCTAATGGTGATACCAACATTGATACAAATGTTACAATTCCAAATGATACCATAGTCCTGGATCCACCGCCCCTTAGAAAAAGTCAGAGGGTTATCAGACCACCTTCTAGGAACTTGTTAGTTGGAGAGTCCAATCAGGCGATCTCCACAACACAAGTTGATGACCCGATTTCATATAAAGAGGCCATGAATGATGTGGATGCAGATTTACGACAACAAGCTATGAATGCTAAAATAGAATCTATGCATTTCAATCAGGTCTGGAAACTTGTAGATGCACCAGAAGGGATAAACCCATCGGGTACAAATGGGTCTATAAGAGAAAAAGAGGAGCAGACATGAAAGTGGAAACTTTCAAATCAAGGCTAGTAGCTAAAGGTTTCACCCAACGAGAAAGCATCAATTATGAGAAGACCTTTTCGCCTGTCACTATGCTTAAGTCTATCCAGATTCTTTTATCCATTACAGCTCATTTTTATTATGAGGTGTGGCAAATGGATGTCAAGACAACCTTTTTGAATGGCCATCTTGAGGAATGTATCTATATGGTGCAACTAGACGGATTTATAGAACCTGATCATGAAGACAAAGTCTGCAAGTTTCAGCGGTCCATTTATGGGTTGAAGCGAGCATCAAGATCTTGGAACAAGAGATTCGATGAAGTGATTAAGACATGTGGTTTTGATCAGAACTTTGTCAAGCCCTATGTCTATAAGAAGATAGAGAAGAAAATTGTAATTTTTCTCGTGCTATATGTGGATGATATTCTACTTATTGGAAATTATGTTAGTGCATTATCATCTACGAAAGCGTGGTTGACCCAACAGTTTTATATTAAGGACTTAGGAAAAGCTAACTATGTTCTAGGCATTTAGATCTTAAGAGATCAAAAGAACAAGCAGATAGCTTTATCCCAAGCTTCATACATTGATAAAATATTTATCAGATTTGCCATGCAAGATTCCAAGAAAAGTAATTTATCTTTCAGACATGGAATCCAGCTCTCTAAGGATCAGTCCCGTAAGACTCCTGAAGAGGTAGAACGCATGAGTAGGATACCTTATGCATCGGCAATTGCTAGTCTCATGTATGCTATGCTATGCACTAGACCTGACATTTGTTATGTTATTGGTATGGTGAGTCGATATCAATCTAACCCTAGACCAGAACACTAGGTGGTTGTAAAGCATATCCTGAAGTGCCTTCGAAGGACAAGGAATTACATGCTATACTCATCACCAGATCTTGTTCCAATGGGTTATACAAATTCAGACTTCCAT
>NW_019263596.1:30125-34276 GCF_002742605.1 Olea europaea var. sylvestris | reverse complement strand
GTACACCATAGTGTACATATAGCAAGGTTCTTACTGGCTGAACTTTGCTATTTGTACACTGATTTTTAACACGTCGTTTGACACTTTATTGTTGCCAAGTGTCAATTGGATGGGAAAATAGTTTGTAATTTAAACCGTCCTATAGGATAATGTCACGTGGAATAGTATAAACCAAAGTGTACACCATCGTGCACATGGCGCAATGTTCTTACCGATTGAACTTTGCTATTTGTACACTTATTGTTGGCACGTTGTTTGACACTAGCATTGTTGTCAAGTGTCAATTGGGTGGGAAAACTGTTTGAAAATTAAATTCTCCAACAAGGTAATGTCACGTGGTAAAGTGTACACCATAGTGTACATGCAACAAGGTTCTTACCGATCGAACTTTGCTATTTGTATGCTTATTTTTAACACATTGTTTGACACTTGCATTGTTGTCAAGTGTCAATTGGGTTAGAAAATTGTTTGAAATTTAAACTGTCCAACAAGGTAATGTCTAGTGGCAAAGTGTAAAATAAAGTGTACACCGTAGTGTACATGTAGCAAGGTTCTTACCGGCTAAACGTTGCTATTTGTACACTAATTTTTGACACGTCGTTTGACACTTTTGTTTTCTAGTGTCAATTGGATGGGAAAATGGTTTGTAATTTAAACCGTCCTACATGTTAATGTCACGTGGCAAAGTATAAACCAAAGTGTAAACCATTGTGCACATGAAGCAAGGTTCTTACCGATTGAACGCTACTATTTCTACACTGATTTTTGACACCTTGTTTGACACTTACATGGCTATCAAGTGCCAATTAGATGGGAAAACTATTTCAAATTTAAATTGTCCATCAAGGCATGTGACAAGGTGTAAACTAAAGTGTACACCATAGTGTTCGTGAAGCAAGGTTATTACCGATTGAACTTTGTTATCCGTATACTGATTTTTAACACGTCGTTTGACACTTGCTTTGTTGTCATGTTTCAATTGGATGGGAAAACTATCTGATATTTAAACTATCCAACAGGGTAATGTCACTTGGTAAAGTGTAAACTAAAGTGTACACCATAGTGTACATGTCGCGAGGTTCTTACCGATTCAATTTTGCTATTTGTACACTAATTTTTGACACGTTGTTTGACACTTACATTGTTGCCAAGTGTCAATTGGATGGAAAAACTATTTGAATTTTAAACTGTCCAATAGGGTAATGTCACGTGGCAAAGTGTAAACTAAAGTGTACACTATAGTGTACATGTCGCGAGATTCTTACGGATTCAACTTTGCTATTTGTACACTAATTTTTGACACGTTGTTTGACACTTATGCAGTTGTCAAGTGTCAATCAGGTGAGAAAACTGTTTGAAATTTAAACTGTCAGAAAGGGCATTGCTACGTGGTAAAGTGTAAACTAAAGTGTGCACCATAGTGTACGTGTAGCAAGGTTCTTGTCGATAGAACTTTGTTATTTCGACACTGATTTATGACACGTTGTTTGACACTTGCATTGTTGTCAAGTATCAATTGGATGGAAAAATTGGTTGAAATTTAAACTGCCCAATAGGGTAATATCACGTGGCAAAGTGTAAACTAAAGTGTACACCGTAGTGTGCATGTAGCATGGTTCTTATCGATTGAACTTTTCTATTTGAACAATGATTTTTAACACGTTGTTTGACACTTGCGTTATTGTCAAGTGTCAATTGGATGGAAAAACTATTTGAAATTTATACTGGCCAACAGGGTAATGTCACATGGCGAAATGTAAAATAAAGTGTACACGATAGTGTACAAGTAGCACGGTCCATACTGATTGAACTTTGCTATTAACAAACTGATTTTTGAAACGTTGTCCGACACTTGCATTGCTGCTAAGTTTCAATAGGATAGGATAACTATTTGAAATTTAAACTACCCAATATGGTAATGTCACGTGGAAAAGTGTAAACTAAAATGCGTACACCATAGTGTACATGTAGCAAGGTTCTTACCGATTGAACTATGCTATTTGTACACTGATTTTTGACACGTTGTTTGACACTTGCGTTGTTGTCAAGTGTCAATTGGATGGGAAAACTATTTGAAATTTAAACTGTCCAATAGGGTAATGTCAAACAGGTAAAATGTAAACTAAAGTGTACACCACAGTGTACAAGTCGCAAGTTTCTTACCGATTGAACTTTGCTATTTGTACACTAATTTTTGACAAGTTGTTTGACACTTGCATTGTTGTCAAGTGTCAATTGGATGCGAAAATTATTTGAAATCTGAACTTTTAAATAGGGTAATGTCGCGTGGCAAAGTGTAAACTAAAGTGTGCACCAAAGTGTACGTGTAGTAAGGTTCTTATCGATTGAACTTTGTTATTTATACACTGATTGTTGACACGTTGTTGGACAATAGCATTGTTTTCAAGTGTCAATTGGACAGGAAAATTGTTTGAAATTTAAACTATCCTGCAGGTTAATGTTACGTTGCAAAGTGTAAACTAAAGTGTACGCTATAGTGTACATGCAGGAAGGTTCTTACCGATTGAACTTTGTTATTTGTACACTGATTTTTGACACGTTTTTTGACACTAGCATTGTTGCCAAGTGTCAATTGGATGGGAAAATTGTTTGAAATTTAAATTGTCCAACAGGTTATTGTTACATAGCAAAGTGTGAACTAAAGTGTACAGTATAGTTTACATGTAGCAAGGTTCTTACTGATTGAACTTTGTTATTTCTACACTGAATTTTGACACATTGTTTTACACATGCATTGTTGTCAAGTGTCAATTGGATGGAAAAACTGTTTGTGATTTAAACTATCCAACAGTGCAATGTCACATGACAAAGTGCAAACTAAAGTATGGACCATAGTGTACATGTCTCAAGGTTTTTACCGATTGAACTTTGCTATTTGTACACTGGTTTTTGACACGTTGTTTGACACTTGCATTGTTGTCGAGTGTCAATTGGATGGGAAAATTGTTTTGAAATTTAAACTGTCCAATAGGGTAATGTCACGTGGCAAAGTGTAAACTAAAGTGTACATGTAGTATGGTTTTTACTGATTGAACGTTTTTATTTGTACACTGATTTCTGACACGTTGATTGACACTTGCATTGTTTTCGAGTGTCTACTTGATGGGAGAACTATTTGAAATTTAAACTGTCCAACAAGGTAATATCACATGGCAAAGTGTAAACTAAAAGTGTACACCGTAGGGTACTTGTAGCATGGTCCTTACCGATTGAACTTTTTTACTCGTACGCTGATTTTTGACACGTTGTTTGGCACTTGAATTGTTGTCATGTGTCAATTGGCTAGGAAAATTGTTTGAAACTTAAATTGTCTAATAGGGTAATGTCACGTGACAATGTGTAAACTAAAGTTTGTACACCATAGTGTACATGTAGCATGGTTCTTAAAGATTGAAAATTTCTATTTGTACATTGATTTTTGACACGTTGTTTGACACTTGTATTGTTGTTAAGTTTCAATTGGATGGAAAAACTTTTTGAAATCTAAACTACCCAACAGGGTGATGTCACGTGGTAAAGTGTAAACTAAGATGTACACGATAGTGTATATGTACCACGGTCCTTACCGATTGAACTTTGTTATTTGTAAACCTATTTTTGACACGTCGTTTGATACTTGCATTGTTGTCAAGTTTCAATCGGATAGGAAAACTATTTGAAAGTTAAACTGTCCGACAGGGTAATGTCACGTGGTAAAGTGTAAACTAAAGTGTGCACCACAGTGTATGTGTAGCAAGGTTCTTACCGATCTATTTGTACACTAATTTTTGACACGTTGTTTAACATTTGTGTTATTGTCAAATGTCAATTGGATGGGAAAACTATTTGAACTTTAAACTACCCAACATGGTAATGTCAAGTGGTAAAGTGTAAACTAAAGTGTGCACCACAGTGTATGTGTAGCAAGGTTCTTACCGATTGAACTTTGTTATTTGTACACTAATTTTTGGCACGTTGTTTAACACTTGCATTATTGTCAAATGTCAATTTGATGGGAAAACTATTTAAACTTTAAACTACCCAACAGGGTATTGTCATGTGGTAAAGTGTAAACTAAAGTGTACACTATAGTGTACAAGTAGCACGGTCCATACCGATTGAACTTTGTTATTTGCAAACTAATTTTTGAC
>NW_019263596.1:19288-23589 GCF_002742605.1 Olea europaea var. sylvestris | reverse complement strand
TTTTTGACACATTGTTTAACACTTGTGCTGTTGTCAAGTGTCAATTGGATGGGAAAACTATTTGAAATTTAAACTTCCCAATATGGTAATGTCACGTCACAAAGTGTAAACTAAAGTGTACACGATAGAGTACATGTAGCACGGTCCTTTTCGATTTTACTTTGTTATTTGTGCACTAATTTTTTACTCGTTGTTTGACACTTGCATTGTTCTCAAGTGTCAATTGGATAGGAAAACTGTTTGAAATTTAAACTGTCCAACAGGGTAATGACACGCGGCAAAGTATAAAGAAAAGTGTACACCATAGTGTACATGAAGCATGGTTCTTACCGATTGAACTTTGCTATTTGTACATTGATTTTTGATACGTTGTTTGACACTTGCATTTCTTACTGGTTTAACTTTGCGATTTATACACTAATTTTTGACACGTTGTTTGACACTTGCATTGTTGTCAAGTGTCTATAAGATAGGAAAATAGTTTCAAATTTAAACTGTCCAACGGGTTAATGTTACGTGGCAAAATGTAAAATAAAGTGTACACCATAGTGTACATATCGCAAGGTTCTTACCGATTTATCTTTATTATTTGTACACTGGTTATTAACATGTTATTTGACAATTACATTGTTGTCAAGTGTCAAATGGATGGAAAAACTGTTTGAAATTTTAATTCTTCAATAGGGATATGTCACGTGGCAAAGTGTAAACTAAATTGTACACCATAGTGTACATGAAGCAAGGTTCTTACCGATTGAATTTTGCTAATTGTACACTGATTTTTGACCCTTGCATTGTTGTCAAGTATCAATTGGATGGGAAAACTATTTTGAATTTAAACTGTCCAATAGGGTAATGTCACGTGGCAAAGTGTAAACTAAAGTCTGCACCGTGTAGCAAGGTTCTCACCGATTGAACTTTGCTATTTGTACACTAATTTTTGACACATTATTTAACACTTACATTGTTGTCAATTGGATGGGAAAATAGTTTCAAATTTATATTGTCCAACGGGGTAATGTCAGGTGGCAAAGTGTAAACTAAAGTGTGCATCACAGTGTACGTGGAGCAAGGTTCTTACAGATTGAACTTTGCTATTTGTACACTGATTTTTGACATGTTATTTGACACTTACATTGTTGTCAAGTGTTAACTCGATGGGAAAGTCATTTTAAATTTAAACTATCCAATAAGGTAATGTCACATGATAAAGTGTAAACTAAAGTGTACACCATAGTGTACATGTCTCAAGGTTCTTACCGATTGAACTTTGCTATTGGTACACTGACTTTTAACAAGTTGTTTGACACTTTCATTGTTGTCGAGTACCAATTGGGTGGAAAACTGTTTGAAATTTAAATTGTCCAATAGGGAAATGTCAAGAGGCAAAGTGCAAACTAAAGTGTACACTATAGTGTACATGTTGCAAGGTTCTTACCGATTGAACATTGCTATTTGTACACTAATTTTTGGCACGTTATTCGACACTTACATTGTTTTCAAGTGTCAATCGGATGGAGAAATGGTTTCAAATTTAAACTGTCCAACGGGGTAATGTCACGTGTTAAAGTGTAAACTAAAGTGTACACCACAGTGTACATGTAGCGTGGTTCTTACCGATTGAACTTTTCTGTTTGTACACTAATTTTTGACACGTTGTTTGACACTTGCGTTGTTGTCAAGTGTTAATTGGATGGGAAAACTATTTGAAATTTAAACTGTCGAACAAGGTAATGTCACATGGTAAAGTTTAAACTAAAGTCTTCACCGTAGTGTACGTGTGACATGGTCCGAACCGATTGAACTTTGCTACTTGTATACTGATTTTTGACACGATGTTTGACACTTGCACTATTTTTATGTGTCAATCCCATGGGAAAACTGCTTGAATTTTAAACTGTCCAATAGGGTAATGTCACGTGACTAAGTGTAAACTAAAGTGTACACCATAGTGTACATGTCTAAAGGTTCTTATCGATTGAACTTTGCTATTTGTACACTAATTTTTAACACGTTATTTGACAGTTGCATGGTTGTGAAGTGTCAATTGGATGGTAAAATTGTTTGAAATTTAAACCATTCAACAGGGATATGTCACGTGGCAAAGTGTAAACTAAAGTGTACACCATAGTGTACATGAAACAAGATTCTTATCGATTGAATATTGCTATTTGTACACTGATTTTTGACACATTGTTTCACACTTGCATTGTTGTCAAGTGTCAATTGGATGGGAAAATTGTTTGAAATTTAAACTGTCCAATAGGGTAACCTCGTGTGGCAAAGTGTAAACCAAAGTGTACACCGTAATATACATGAAGCAGGGTTCTTATCATTTGAACATTGCTATTTGTACATTGATTTTTGAAACGTAGTTTGACATTTGCATTTCTTACCGATTGAACTTTGGTATTTTTACACTGATTTTTGACATATTTTTTGACACTTGCATTGTTGTCAAGTGTCAATTGGATGGGAAACTGTTTGATATTTAAACTATCCAACGGGGTAATGTCACATGTCAAAGTCTAAACTAAAGTGTACACCACAGTGTACACACGTATCAAAGTCTAAACTAAAGGTTCTTACTGATTGAACTTTACTATTTGTACACTGATTTTCAACACGTTGTTTGACACTTGTGTTGTTGTCAAATGTCAATTCGATGGGAAAATTATTTAAAATTTAAACTGTCCAATAGGATAATGTCAATTGGTAAAGTGTAAACTAAAGTGTACACCACAGTGTACATGTAGCATGGTCCTTACTGATTGAACTTTGCTATTTTTATATTAATGTTTGACACATTGTTTGAAACTTCCATTGTTATCAAGTGTCAATTGGATGGGAAAACTTTTTGAAAATTAAACTGTCCAACTCTGATATGTCACGTGGCAAAGTGTAAACTAAAGTGTACATGAAACAAGGTTCTTGCCAATTGAACTTTTCTATTTGTACGCTAATTTCTAACATGTTGTTTGTCACATGTATTGTTGTCAAGTGTCAATTGGATGGGAAAATTGTTTGAAATTTAAACTGTCCAAAACGGTAATGTCACGTGGTAAAGTGTAAACTAAAGTGTACACCATAGTGTACATGTAGCAAGGTTCTTACCTATTGAACTTTGCTATTTGTACACTGATTTTTGACACTTTTTTGACACTTGCATTGTTGTCAAGTGTCAATTGAATGGGAAAACTATTTGAAATTTAAACTGTCTAAAAGGGTAATGTCACGTGGCAAAGTGTAAACCAAAGTGTACACCATAGTATACATGAAGCAAGGTTCATATCGATTGAACTTTGCTATTTGTACATTGATATTTGACACGTTGTTTGACACTAGCATTTCTTACCGATTTAACTTTGCTATTTGTACACTGATTTTTGACACGTTGTTTGACACTTGCATTGTTGTCAAGCGTTAGTTGGATGGGAAACGTTTGAAATTTAAACTATCTAACAACGTAATATCACGTGGCAAAGGGTAAACTAAAGTGTGCTCCATAGTGTACATGTAGCATGGTCCATACCAATTGAACTTTGCTATTTGCATACTATTTTTCGACACGTTGTTTGACATTTGTATTGTTGTCAAGTGTTAATTAGATGGGAAAACTATTTGAAATTTAAGCTGTCTTATAGGGACATGTCACATGGCGAAGTGTAGACTAAAGTGTACACCATAGCGTACATTAAACAAGGTTCTTACCGATTGAACTTTACTATTTGTACACTGATTTTTGACACATTTTTCCACATTTGCATTGTTGTCGAGTGTCAATTGGATGGGAGAACTGTTTGAAGTTTAAGCTATTCAACGGGATAATGTCCAGTGGCAAAGTGTAAACTAAAGTGTACACCATAGTGTATAGTTGGCAAGGTTCTTTCCGATTGAACTTTGCTATTTGTGCACTGATTTTTGACACGTTGTTTGACACTTGCATTGTTTTCAAGTGTCAATTGGATGAAAAAATTGCTTGAAATTTAAACTGTCCAACAGGGTAATGTCATGTGGCCAAGTGTAAATCAAAGCGTACACTATAGTATACATGAAGCAAGGTTCTTATCGATTGAACTTTGTTGTTTATACATTGATTTTTGACACGTTGTTTGACACTTCCATTTCTTACCGATTGAACATTGCTATTTGTATACTGATTTTTTACACGTGGTTTGACACTGGCATTGTGGTCAAATGTCAGTTGGATGGGAAAAGTGTTTGAAATTTAAACTGTCCAAAAAGGTAATGTCACATGACAAAGGGTAAATTAAAGTGTACACCGAAGATGTAAGCTTCCG
>NW_019263596.1:0-1622 GCF_002742605.1 Olea europaea var. sylvestris | reverse complement strand
AATAGCAAAGTTCAATCGGTAAGAACCATGCGACAAATACACTATGGTGTACACTTTAGTTTACACTATGCCATGTGACATTAATCTGTTGGACAGTTTAAATTTTAAACAGTTTTCCCATCCAATTGACACTTTACAAAAATACAAGTGTCATACAATGTGTCAAAAATCAGTGTACAAATAGCAAAGTTCAATAGGTAAGAACCTTGCGACATGTACACTTTAGTTTACACTTTGCCACGTGACATAGCCTCATTGGAACGTTTAAATTTCAAACATTTTTCCCATCCAATTGACACTTGACAACAATGCAAGTGTCAAACAAAGTGTCAAAAATCAGTGTACAAATAGTAAAGTTCAATTAGTAAGAACCTTTCTACTTGTACACTATGGTGTAGACTTTAGTTTACACTTTGCCACGTGACAGTACCCTGTTAGACAACATAAAATTTTAAACAGTTTTCCCATTCAATTGACACTTGACAGTAATGCAAGTGTCAAACAACGTATCAAAAATTAGTGTACAAATAGCAAAGTTCAATTGATAAGAACCTTACGATATGTACACTATGGTGCACACTTCAGTTTACACTTTTCCACGTGACACTACTCTGCTACACAGTTTAAAATTCTAAAAGTTTTACCATCCAATTGACACTTGACAATAATGCAAGTGTCAAACAACGTGTCAAAAATTAGTATACAAATAGCAATGTTCAATGGGTAAGGACCTTGCTACATGAGCACTATGGTGTACACTTTAGTTTTCACTATGCCACGTGACATTATCCTATTGGACAGTTTAAATTTTAAACAGTTTTCCTATCCAATTGACACTTGACAACAATACAAGTGTCAAATAATATGTCAAAAATCAGTGTACAAATAGTAAAGTTCAATCGTTAAGAACCTTGCGACATGTACACTATGGTGTACACATTAGTTTACACTTTGCCACGTGACACTACCTTGCTGGACAATTTAAATTTCAAACAGTTTTCCCATCCGATTGACAATTGATAGCAATGCAAGTGTCAAACAACATGTTAAAATTTTATGTACAAATAGCAATGTTCAATCGGTAAGAACCTTGCTACATCTATTCTATGGTGTACACTTTAGCTTATAATTTGCCACGTGACACTACCTTGAAGGAAAGTTTAAATTTGAAATAATTTTCCCATCCAATTGACACTTGACAACAATGCAAGTGTCAAAGAACGTGTCAAAAATCAGTGTGCAAATAGCAATGTTCAATCGGTAAGAATCTTGCTACATGTACACTATGGTGTGCACTTTAGTTTACACTTTGCCACCTAACATTACCATGTTGGACTGTTTAAATTTCAAACTATTTTCCCATCCAATTGACACTTGAAATCAATGCAAGTGTCAAACAACGTGTCAAAGATCAGTGTACAAATAGCAATGTTCAATCGGTAAGGACCAAACCACATGTACACTTTTGTTTACACTTTGCCACGTGACATTACCCTGTTAGATAGTATCAATTTCAAATAATTTTCCCATCCAATTAACACTTGACAATAATGCAAGTGATGAACAACGTGTCAAAAATCGGTGTACAAATAGCAATGTTCAATCGGTAAGAACCTTGCGAC
>NW_019263595.1:0-14993 GCF_002742605.1 Olea europaea var. sylvestris | reverse complement strand
GGCAAATTTCGTCATTTTACGTGACTGTGTCGGAATGGGCTTAAATTTTGCAAGTTGATCGTAAATAAAAATCGAGCCGGGGGTAATTTCGTCATTTTTCGTGACTGTGTCGAAATGGGCTTAAATTTGGCAGGTTGATAGGAAATAAAAATCGCGCCGTGGGCAATTTCGTCATTTTTCGCGACTGTGTCGGAATCGGCCAAAATTAGATTGGTAGATCGGAAACAAAATCGCGCCGGGGCAATTTCGTCATTTTTCGCGACTGTGTCGGACTATGTTTAAATTTGGCAGGTTGATCGGACATAAAAATCGCGTCGGGGGCAAATTCGTTATTTTTCGCGACTGTGTCGGAATCGGCTAAAATTAGACTGGCAGATCGGAAAAAAAATCGCGCCGGGACAATTTCGTCATTTTTCACAACTGTATCGGACTGGGCCTAAATTTGGCAGGTTGATCGAAAATAAAAATCGCGCCGGGGGCAATTTTGTCATTTTACGTGGCAGTGTCGGAATGGGCTAAAATTTGACTGGTAGATCGGAAACAAAAATCGCGCCGGGGCAATTTCGTCATTTTTCGCGATTGTGTCTAAATGGGCTTAAATTTGTCAGGTTGATCGGAAATAAAAATCGCGCCGGGGGCAATTTCGTCATTTTTCACGACTGTGTCGAAATGGGCTAAAATTTGACTGGTTGATCGGAAACAAAAATCACGCCAGGGGCAATTTCGTCATTTTACTCGACTGTGTCGGAATGGGCTCAAATTTGACAGGTTGATCGGAAATAAAAATCGCCCAGAGGGGTAATTTCGTCATTTTTCGCGACTGTGTCGGAATGGGCTAAAATTTGACGGGTAGATCAGAAACAAAAACCGCGTCGGGCAATTTCGTCATTTTTCGCAACTGTGTCGGAATGGACTTAAATTTGGCAGGTTGATCGGAAATAAAAATCACGCCGAGGGCAATTTCGTCATTTTTCGCGACTGTGTCGAAATGGGCTGAAATTTGACTGGTAGATCAGAAACAAAAACCACGTCGGGGCAATTTCATCATATTTCGCGACTGTGCCGGAATGGGCTTAAATTTGGCAGGTGGATCGGAAATAAAAATCGCGCCGGGGCCAATTTCGTCATTTTTCGCGACTGTGTCGAAATTGGCTAAAATTTGACTGGTCGATCGGAAATAAAAATCGCGCCGGGGGAATTTCGTAATTTTTCGCGACTGTGTCGGAGTGGGCTAAAATTTGACAGGTAGATCGGAAACAAAAACCGCGCCGGGGCAATTTCGTCATTTTTAGCAACTGTGTCGGAATGGAATCAAATTTGACAGGTTGATCGGAAATAAAAATCGCGCCGGGGGCAATTTCAT
The DNA here is from genome assembly GCF_002742605.1 of Olea europaea var. sylvestris. NCBI lineage: Eukaryota > Viridiplantae > Streptophyta > Magnoliopsida > Lamiales > Oleaceae > Olea > Olea europaea. The sequence goes on along the minus strand of NW_019263595.1, from coordinate 13,630 downwards.
CATTTTTTGCGACTGTGTCTAAATGGGCTAAAATTTGACGGATGATCGGAAACAAAATTCGGGTCGGTGGAAATTTCGTCATTTTTCGCGACTTTGTCGGAATGGGCTTAAATTTGGCAGGTTGATCGGAAATAAAAATCGCGCCGGTGGCAATTTCGTCATTTTTCGCGACTGTGTCGTAATGGGCTAAAATTTGACTGGTTGATCGGAAATAAAAATCGCGCCGGTGGCAATTTCGTCATTTTTCGCGACTGTGTCGGAATCGGCCAAAATTAGCCTGGTGATCGGAAACAAAATCGCGCCGAGGCAATTTCGTCATTTTTCGAGACTGTGTCGGACTGGGCTTAAATTTGGCAGGTTGATCGGAAATAAAAATCGCGCCGGGGGCAATTTCGTTATTTTTCGCGACTGTGTCGGAATCGGCTAAAATTAGACTGGCAGATCGGAAACAAAATCGCGCCGGGGCTATTTCGTCATTTTTCGCGACTGTGTTGGACTGGGCTTAAATTTGGCAGGTTGATCGAAAATAAAAATCGCGCCGGGGGCAATTTTGTCATTTTACGCGGCAGTGTCGTAATGGGCTAAAATTTGACTGATAGATCGGAAACAAAAATCGCGCCGCGGCAATTTCGTCATTTTTCGCGATTTTGTCGAAATGGGCTTAAATTTGTCAGGTTGATCGGAAATAAAAATCGCGCAGGGGCAATTTCGTCATTTTTCACGACTGTGTTGAAATGGGCTAAAATTTGACAGGTTGATCGGAAACAAAAATCACGCCAGGGGCAATTTCGTCATTTTACGTGACTGTGTCGGAATGGGCTTAAATTTGGCAGGTTGATCGGAAATAAAAATCGCCCAGAGGGGCAATTTCGTCATTTTTCGCGACTGTGTCGGAATGGGCTAAATTTTGACAGGTAGATCGGAAACAAAAATCGCGCCGGGCAATTTCGTCATTTTTCGCAACGGTGTCGGAATGGACTTAAATTTGGCTGGTTGATCGGAAATAAAAATCGCGCCGGGGGCAATTTCGTCATTTTTCGCGACTGTGTCGAAATGGGCTAAAATTTGACTGGTTGAACGGAAACAAAAATCGCTCCGGGGCAAATTTCGTCATTTTACGTGACTGTGTCGGAATGGGCTTAAATTTTGCAAGTTGATCGTAAATAAAAATCGAGCCGGGGGCAATTTCGTCATTTTTCGTGACTGTGTCGAAATGGGCTTAAATTTGGCAGGTTGATTGGAAATAAAAATCGCGCCATGGGTAATTTCGTCATTTTACGCGACTGTGTCGGAATCGGCCAAAATTAGACTGGTAATTCGGAAACAAAATCGCGCCGGGGCAATTTCGTCATTTTTCGCGACTGTGTCGGACTGGGCTTAAATTTGGCAGGTTGATCGGAAATAAAAATCGCGCCGGGGGCAATTTCGTTATTTTTCGCGACTGTGTCGGAATCGGCTAAAATTAGACTGGCAGATCGGAAAAAAAATCGCGCCGGGACAATTTCGTCATTTTTCACAACTGTATCGGACTGGGCCTAAATTTGGCAGGTTGATCGAAAATAAAAATCGCGCCGGGGGCAATTTTGTCATTTTACGCGGCATTGTCGGAATGGTCTAAAATTTGACTGGTAGATCGGAAACAAAAATCGCGTCGGGGCAATTTCGTCATTTTTCGCGATTGTGTCTAAATGGGCTTAAATTTGTCAGGTTGATCGGAAATAAAAATCGCGCCGGGGGCAATTTCGTCATTTTTCACGACTGTGTCGAAATGGGCTAAAATTTGACTGGTTGATCGGAAACAAAAATCACGCCAGGGGCAATTTCGTCATTTTACTCGACTGTGTCGGAATGGGCTCAAATTTGACAGGTTGATCGGAAATTAAAATCGCCCAGAGGGGTAATTTCGTCATTTTTCGCGACTGTGTCGGAATGGGCTAAAATTTGACGGGTAGATCGGAAACAAAAACCGCGTCGGGCAATTTCGTCATTTTTCGCAACTGTGTCGGAATGGACTTAAATTTGGCAGGTTGATCGGAAATAAAAATCGCGCCGGGGGCAATTTCGTCATTTTTCGCGACTGTGTCGAAATTGGCTAAAATTTGACTGGTCGATCGGAAATAAAAATCGCCCCGGGGAAATTTCGTAATTTTTCGCGACTGTGTCGGAGTGGGCTAAAATTTGACAGGTAGATCGGAAACAAAAACCGCGCCGGGGCAATTTCGTCATTTTTAGCAACTGTGTCGGAGTGGAATCAAATTTGACAGGTTGATCGGAAATAAAAATCGCGCCGGGGGCAATTTCATCATTTTTTGCGACTGTGTCGAAATGGGCTAAAATTTGACGGATGATCGGAAACAAAATTTGGGTCGGTGGAAATTTCGTCATTTTTCGCGACTTTGTCGGAATGGGCTTAAATTTGGCAGGTTGATCGGAAATAAAAATCGCGCCGGTGGCAATTTCGTCATTTTTCGCGATTGTGTCGTAATGGGCTAAAATTTGACTGGTTGATCGGAAATAAAAATCGCGCCGGTGGCAATTTCGTCATTTTTCGCGACTGTGTCGGAATCGGCCAAAATTAGCCTGGTAGATCGGAAACAAAATCGCGCCGGGGCAATTTCGTCATTTTTCACGACTGTGTCGGACTGGGCTTAAATTTGGCAGGTTGATCGGAAATAAAAATCGCGCCGGGGGCAATTTCGTTATTTTTCGCGACTGTGTCGGAATCGGCTAAAATTAGACTGGCAGATCGGAAACAAATCGCGCCGGCGCAATTTCGTCATTTTTCGCGACTGTGTCGGACTGGGCTTAAATTTGGCAGGTTGATCGAAAATAAAAATCGCGCCAGGGGCAATTTTGTCATTTTATGCGGCAGTGTCGGAATGGGCTAAAATTTGACTGGTAGATCGGAAACAAAAATCGCGCCGGGGCTATTTCGTCATTTTTCGCGATTGTGTCGAAATGGGCTAAAATTTGACTGGTTGATCGAAAATAAAAATCGCGCCGGTGGCAATTTCGTCATTTTTCGCGACTGTGTCGGAATCGGCCAAAATTAGACTGGTAGATCGGAAACAAAATCGCGCCGGGGCAATTTCGTCATTTTTCGCGACTGTGTCGGACTGGGCATAAATTTGGCAGGTTGATCGGAAATAAAAATCGCGTCGGGAGCTATTTCGTCATTTTTCGCGGGAAACAAAAATCGAGTGGGGGGCGATTTCGTCATTTTTCGCGGGAAACAAAAATCGAGTGGGGGGCGATTTCGTCATTTTTCGCGGGAAACAAAAATCGAGTGGGGGGCGATTTCGTCATTTTTCGCGACTGTGTCGGACTGGGCATAAATTTGGCAGGTTGATCGGAAATAAAAATCGCGCCGGGGGCAACTTCGTTATTTTTCGCGACTGTGTCGGAATCGGCTAAAATTAGACTGGCAGATCGGAAACAAAATCGTGCCGGGGCAATTTCGTCATTTTTCGCGACTGTGTCGGACTGCGCTTAAATTTGGCAGGTTGATCGAAAATAAAAATCGCGCCGGGGGCAATTTTGTCATTTTACGCGGCAGTGTCGGAATGGGCTAAAATTTGACTGGTAGATCGGAAACAAAAATCGCGCCGGGGCTATTTCGTCATTTTTCGCGATTGTGTCGAAATGGGCTTAAATTTGTCAGGTTGATCGGAATCAAAATCGCGTCGGGGGCAATTTCGTCATTTTTCACGACTGTGTCGAAATTGGCAAAAATTTGACTGGTTGATCGGAAACAAAAATCACGCCAGGGGCAATTTCGTCAATTTACGCGACTGTGTCGGAATGGGCTTAAATTTGGCAGGTTGATCGGAAATAAAAATCGGCCAGAGGGGCAATTTCGTCATTTTTCGCAACTGTGTCGGAATGGGCTAAAATTTGACAGGTAGATCGGAAACAAAAACCGCGTCGGGCAATTTCGTCATTTTTCGCAACTGTGTCGGAATGGACTTAAATTTGGCAGGTTGATCGGAAATAAAAATCGCGCCGGGGGCAATTTCGTCGTTTTTCGCGACTGTGTCGAAATAGGCTGAAATTTGTCTAGTAGATCGGAAACAAAAACCGCGCCGGGGCAATTTCATCATATTTCGCGACTGTGCCGAAATGGGCTTAAATTTGGCAGGTGGATCGGAAATAAAAATCGCACCGTGGCCAATTTCGTCATTTTTCACGACTGTGTCGAAATTGGCTAAAATTTGACTGGTAGATCGGAAACAAAAATCGTACCGAGGTAATTTCGTCATTTTTCGCGATTGTGTCGAAATGGGTTTAAATTTGACAGGTTGATCGGAAATAAAAATCGCGCCGGGGGCAATTTCGTCATTTTTCGCGACTGTGCCGGAATGGGCTAAAATTTGACAGGTAGATCGAAAACAAACACCGCGCCAGTGCAATTTCGTCATATTTCGCAACTGTGTCGGAATGGGCTCAAATTTGACAGGTTGATCGGAAATAAAAATCGCGTCGTGAGAAATTTCGTAATTTTCCGCGGCTGTGTCAGAATGGGGTAAAATTTGACTGGTAGATCGAAACAAAAATCGCGTCGGGGCAATTTCGTCATTTTACGCGACTGTGTCGGAATGGGCTTAAATTTGGCAGGTTGATCGGAAATAAAAATCGCGCCGTGGGCAATTTCGTCATTTTTCGCGACTGTGTCGGAATGGGCTAAAATTTGACTGGTAGATCGGAAACAAAAATCGCGCCGGGGCAATTTCGTCATTTTTGGCGATTGTGTCGAAATGGGTTTAAATTTGGCAGGTTGACCGGAAATAAAAATCCCGCCGGGGGCAATATCGTCATTTTTCACGACTGTGTTGAAATGGGCTAAAATTTGACTGGTAGATCGGAAACAAAAATCGTTCCTGGGCAATTTCGTCATTTTTCGCGATTGTGTCGAAATGGGTTTAAATTTGGCAAGTTGATCGGAAATAAAAATCACGCCGGGGGCAATTTCGCCATTTTTCGCGACTGTGTCGAAATAAACTAAAATTTGACTGGTTGATCAGAAACAAAAATCGCACTGGGGGCTATTTAGTCATTTTACGAGACTATGTCGGAATGTGCTTAAATTTTGCAAGTTGATCATAAATAAAAATCGCGCCGGGGGCAATTTCGTCATTTTTCGCGACTGTGTCGGACTGGGCTTAAATTTGGCAGGTTGATCGGAAATAAAAATCGCGCCGGGGGCAATTTTGTCATTTTACGCGGCAGTGTCGGAATGGGCCAAAATTTGACTGGTAGATCGGAAACAAAAATCGCGCCGTGGCAATTTCGTCATTTTTCGCGATTGTGTCGAAATGGGCTTAAATTTGTCAGGTTGATCGGAAATAAAAATCGCGCCGGGAGCTATTTCGTCATTTTTCACGACTGTGTCGAAATGGGCTAAAATTTGACTGGTTGATCGGAAACAAAAATCACGCCAGGGGCAATTTCGTCATTTTACGCGACTGTGTCGGAATGGGCTTAAATTTGGCAGGTTGATCGGAAATAAAAATCGCCCGGAGGGGCAATTTCGTCATTTTTCAAGACTGTGTCGAAATGGGCTAAAATTTGACAGGTAGATCGGAAACAAAAACCGCGCCGAGGCAATTTCGTCATTTTTCGCGATTGTGTCGAAATGTGTTTAAATTTGGCAGGTTGATCGGAAATAAAAATCGCGCCGGTGGCAATTTCGTCATTTTTCGCGACTGTGTCGGAATGGGCTAAAATTTGACAGGTAGATCGAAAACAAAAACCGCGCCAGGGCAATTTCCTCATATTTCGCAACTGTGTCGGAATGGGCTTAAGTTTGACAGGTTGATCGGAAATAAAAATCGCGCCGTGGGAAATTTCGGAATTTTCCGCGGCTGTGTCGGAATGGGCTAAAATTTAACTAGTAGATCTGAAACAAAAATCACGCCGGGGCAATTTCGTCATTTTACGCGACTGTGTCGGAATGGGCTTAAATTTGTCGGGTTGATCGAAAATAAAAATCGCGCAGTGGGAAATTTCGTAATTTTTCGCGATTGTGTCGGAATGGGCTAAAATTTGACAGGTAGATCGAAAACAAAAATCGTACAGGGGCAATTTCGTCATTTTTCGCAACTGTGTCGGAATGGGCTTAAATTTGGCAGGTTGATCGGAAATAAAAATCGCGGAGGGGGCAATTTCGTCATTTTTCGCGACTGTGTCGAAATGGGCTGAAATTTGACGGGTAGATCGTAAACAAAAATCGCGCCGGGGTAATTTCATAATTTTTCGCGATTGTACCGGAATGGGCTTAAATTTGGCAGGTTGATCGGAAATAAAAATCGCGCCGGGGCAGATTTCCTAATTTTTCGCGACTGTGCCGGAATGGGCTAAAATTTGACCGGTAGATCGAAAACAAAAATCGCGCCAGGGCAATTTCGTCATATTTCTCAACTATGTCGGAATGGGCTCAAATTTGACAGGTTGATCGGAAATAAAAATCGTGCCGGGGGCAATTTCATCATTTTACGCGGCAGTGTCGGAATGGGCTAAAATTTGACTAGTAGATCAAAAAACAAAAACCGCAGTGGGGTAATTTCGTCATATTTCTTGACTGTGTCGAAATCGGCTAAAATTTGACTGGTTGATCGAAAACAAAACTCGAGCCGGGGGCAATTTCGTCATTTTATGCGACTGTGTCGGAATGGGCTTAAATTTTGCAAGTTGATCGGAAATAAAAATCGTGCCGGGGGCAATTTCGTCATTTTTCGCGACTGTGTCGGAATGGGCTAAAATTTGACTGGTAGTTCGGAAACAAAAATCGCGTCGGGGCAATTTCGTCTTTTTTCGAAACTGTGTCGAAATGGGCTTAAATTTGGCAGGTTGATCGGAAATAAAAATCGCGCCGGGGGCAATTTCGTCATTTTTCGCGACTGTGTCGGAATGGGCTTAAATTTTGCAAGTTGATCGGAAATAAAAATCGTGCCGGGGGCAATTTCGTCATTTTTCGCGACTGTGTCGGAATGGGCTTAAATTTTGCAAGTTGATCGGAAATAAAAATCGTGCCGGGGGCAATTTCGTCATTTTTCGCGACTGTGTCGGAATGGGCTTAAATTTGGCAGGTTGATCGGAAATAAAAATCGCGCCAATGGCAATTTCGTCATTTTTCGCGACTGAGTCGTAATGGCCTAAAATTTGACTGGTTGATCGGAAATAAAAATCGCGACGGGGGCAATTTAGTCATTTTACTCGATTGTATCGGAATGGGCTTAAATTTGGCAGGTTGATCGGAAACAAAAATCATGTCGGGGGCAATTTCGTCATTTTTCGCGACTATGTCAGAGTGGGCTTAAATTTGGCAGGTTGATCGGAAACAAAAATCGCGCCGGGGGCAGTTTCGTCATTTTTCGCGATTGAGTCGGACTGGGCTTCAGTTTGGCAGGTTGATCGGAAATAAAAATCGCGCCGTGGGCAATTTCGTCATTTTACGCGGCTGTGTCGAAATGGGCTAAAATTTGACAGGTAGATCGGAAACAAAAATCGCGCCGGGGCAATTTCGTCATTTTTCGCGACTGTGTCGAAATGGGCTTAAATTTGGATGGTTGATCGAAATAAAAATCGCGCCGGGGGTAATTTCGTCATTTTTCACGACTGTGTCGAAATGGGCTAAAATTTGACTAGTTGGACGGAAACAAAAATCGCGTCGGGGCCAATTTCGTCATTTTACGCGACTGTGTCGGAATGGGCTTAAATTTTGCAAGTTGATCGTAAATAAAAATCGCGCCGGGGGCAATTTCATCATTTTTCGCTACTGTGTCGAGATGGGCTTAAATTTGGCAGGTTGATCGAAAATAAAAATCGCGCCGGGGGCAATTTCGTCATTTTTCGCGACTGTGTCGGAATCGGCTAAAATTAGACTGGCAGATCGGAAACAAAACCGCGCCGGGGCAATTTCGTCATTTTTCCCGACTATGTCGGACTTGGCTTAAATTTGGCAGGTTGATCGGAAATAAAAATCGCGTCGGGGACAATTTCGTCATTTTTCACGACTGTGTCGGAATGGGCTAAAATTTGACTGGTAGATCGGAAACAAAAATCGCGCCGGGGCAATTTCGTCATTTTACGCGACTGTGTCGGAATGGGCTCAAATTTGACAGGGTGATCGGAAACAAAAATCGCGCTGGGGGCAGTTTCGTCATTTTTCGCGACTATGTCGGAATGGGCTTAAATTTTGCAAGTTGATCGGAAATAAAAATCGCGCCGGGGGCAATTTCATCATTTTTCGCGACTGTGTCAAAATCGCGCCGGGGCAATTTCGTCATTTTACGCGACTGTGTCGGAATGGGCTAAAATTTGACTGGTAGATCGGAAACAAAAATCGCGCCGGGGCAATTTCGTCATTTTTGGCGATTATGTCGAAATGGGTTTAAATTTGGCAGGTTAATCGGAAACAAAAATCGCGTCGGGGGCAATTTCGTCATTTTTCGCGACTTTGTCGGAGTGGGCTTAAATTTGGCAGGTTGATCGGAAACAAAAATCGCGCCGGGGTCAGTTTCGTCATTTTTCGCGACTAAGTCGGACTGGGCTTAAGTTTGGCAGGTTGATCGGAAATAAAAATCTTGCCGTGGGCAATTTCGTCATTTTCCGCGGCTGTGTCGAAATCGGCTAAAATTTAACAGGTAGATAGGAAACAAAAATCGCGCCGGGGCAATTTCGTCATTTTTCGCGACTGTGTCGAAATGGGCTTAAATTTGGTTGGTTGATCGAAATAAAAATCGCGCCGGGGGTAATTTCGTCATTTTTCACCACTGTGTCGAAATGGGCTAAAATTTGACTGGTTGGACGGAAACAAAAATCGCGACGGGGCCAATTTCATCATTTTACGCGACTTTGTCGGAATGGGCTTAAATTTTGCAAGTTGATCGTAAATAAAAATCGCGCCGGGGGCAATTTCATCATTTTTCGCAACTGTGTCGAGATGGGCTTAAATTTGGCAAGTTGATCGGAAATAAAAATCGCGCCGGGGGCAATTTCGTCATTTTTCGCGACTGTGTCGGAATCGGCTAAAATTAGACTGGCAGATCGGAAACAAAAATCGCGCCGTGGCAATTTCGTCATTTTTCGCGATTGTGTCGAAATGGGCTTAAATTTGTCAGGTTGATCGGAAATAAAAATCGCGCCGGGAGCTATTTCGTCATTTTTCACGACTGTGTCGAAATGGGCTAAAATTTGACTGGTTGATCGGAAACAAAAATCACGCCAGGGGCAATTTCGTCATTTTACGCGACTGTGTCGGAATGGGCTTAAATTTGGAAGGTTGATCGGAAATAAAAATCGCCCGGAGGGGCAATTTCGTCATTTTTCACGACTGTGTCGGAATGGGCTAAAATTTTACAGGTAGATCGGAAGTAAAAATCAAGCCGGGGCAAGTTCGTCATTTTTCACGACTGTGTCGGAATGGACTTAAATTTGGCAGGTTGATCGGAAATAAAAATCGCGCCGGGGTCAATTTCGTCATTTTTCGCGACTGTGTCGAAATTGGCTGAAATTTGACTGGTAGATCGGAAACAAAAATCGCGCCGGGGCAATTTCATCATATTTCGCGACTGTGCCGAAATGGGCTTAAATTTGGCAGGTGGATCGGAAATAGAAATTGCGCCAGGGCCAATTTCGTCATTTTTCGCGACTGCGTCGAAATTGGCTAAAATTTTACTGGTCGATCGGAAATAAAAATCGCGCCAGGGGAAATTTCGTAATTTTTCGCTACTGTGTCAGAGTGGGCTAAAATTTGACAGGTAGATCGGAAACAAAAACCGTGCCGGGGCAATTTCGTCATTTTTCTCAACTGTGTCGGAATGGACTTAAATTTGGCAGGTTGATCGGAAATAAAAATCGCGCCAATGGCAATTTCGTCATTTTTCGCGACTGTGTCGGAATGGGCTAAAATTTGACTGGTAGATCGGAAATAAAAATCGTGTCGGGGGCAATTTCATCATTTTACGCGGCAGTGTTGGAATGGGCTAAAATTTGACTGGTAGATCGGAAACAAAAATCGCAGTAGGGCAATTTCGTTATTTTTCTCGACTGTGTCGAAATCGGCTAAAATTTGACTGGTAGATCGGAAACAAAAATCGTGCCTGGGCAATTTCGTCATTTTTCGCGATTGTGTCGAAATGGGTTTAAATTTGGCAGGTCGATCGGAAATAAAAATCGCGCCGGGGGCAATTTCGTCATTTTTCGCGACTGTGTCGGAATGGGCTAAAATTTGACAGGTAGATTGAAAACAAAAACCGCGCCAGGGCAATTTCCTCATATTTCGCAACTGTGTCGGAATGGGCTCAAGTTTGACAGGTTGATCGGAAATAAAAATCGCGCAATGGGAAATTTTGTAATTTTCCGCGGCTGTGTCGGAATGGGCTAAAATTTAACTAGTAGATCTGAAACAAAAATCACGCCGGGGCAATTTCGTCATTTTACGCGACTGTGTCGGAATGGGCTTAAATTTGGCAGGTTGATCGGAAATAAAAATTACGCAGGGGGAAATTTCGTAATTTTTCGCGACTGTGTCGGAATGGGCTAAAATTTGACAGGTAGATCGAAAACAAAAATCGCACTGGGGGCAATTTCGTCATTTTTCGCGACTGTGTCGAAATGGGCTGAAATTTGACTGGTAGATCGTAAAAAAAAATCGCGCCGGGGTAATTTCATAGTTTTTCAAGACTGTGCCGGAATGGGCTTAAATTTGGCAGGTTGATCGGAAATAAAAATCGCGCCGGGGCAGATTTCATAATTTTTCGCGACTGTGTCGGAATGGGCTAAAATTTGACCGGTAGATCGAAAACAAAAATCGCGCCAGGGCAATTTGGTCATATTTCGCAACTGTGTCGGAATGAGCTCAAATTTGACAGGTTGATCGGAAATAAAAATCGTGCCGGGGGCAATTTCGTCATTTTTCGCGACTGTGTCGGAATGGGCTAAAATTTGACTGGTAGTTCGGAAACAAAAATCGCGTCGGGGCAATTTCGTCTTTTTTCGAAACTGTGTCGAAATGGGCTTAAATTTGGCAGGTTGATCGGAAATAAAAATCGCGTCGGGGGCAATTTCTTCATTTTTTGCGACTGTGTCGAAATGGGCTAAAATTTGACGGTTGATCGGAAACAAAAATCGCACCGGGGGCAATTTCGTCAATTTTCGCGACTGTGTCGGAATGGGCTTAAATTTGGCAGGTTGATCGGAAATAAAAATCGCGCCGGGGGCAATTTCGTCATTTTTCGCGACTGTGTCGAAATGGGATAAATTTGACTGGTAGATCGGAAACAAAAATCGCACCGCGGCAATTTCGTAATTTTTCGCGACTGTGTCGAAATGGGCTTAAATTTGTCAGGTTGATCGGAAAAAAAAATCGTGACGGGGGCAATTTCGTCATTTTTCACGACTGTGTCGAAATGGGCCAAAATTTGACAGGTTGATCGGAAATAAAAATCGCCCGGGGGGGCTATTTCGTCATTTTTCGCGACTGTGTCGGTATGGGCTAAAATTTGACAGGTAGATCGGAAACAAAAACCGCGCCGGGGTCAATTTCGTCATTTTTCGCAACTAAGTCGGAATGGACTTAAATTTGGTAGGTTGATCGGAAATAAAAATCGCGCCGGGGGCAATTTCGTCATTTTTCGCGACTGTGTCGAAATGGGCTGAAATTTGACTGGTAGATCGGAAACAAAAATCGCTCCGGGGTAATTTCAACATATTTCGCGACTGTGCCGGAATGGGCTAAAATTTGACTGGTAGATCGGAAACAAAAATCGTTCCAGGGCAATTTCGTCATTTTTCGCGATTGTGTCGAAATGGGTTTAAATTTGGCAGGTTGATCGAAAATAAAAATCACAGGGGGCAATTTCGCCACTTTTCGCGACTGTGTCGAAATAAGCTAAAATTTGACTGGTTGATCAGAAACAAAAATCGCGTCGGAGGCAGTTTCGTCATTTTTCGCGACTGAGTCGGACTGGGCTTAAGTTTGGCAGGTTGATCGGAAATAAAAATCGCGCCGTGGGCAATTTCGTCATTTTATGCGGCTGTGTCGAAATGGGCTAAAATTTGACAGGTAGATCGGAAACAAAAATCGCGCCGGGGCAATTTCGTCATTTTTCGCGACTGTGTCGAAATGGGCTTAAATTTGGTTGGTTGATCGAAATAAAAATCGCGCCGGGGGTAATTTCGTCATTTTTCACGACTGTGTCGAAATGGGCTAAAATTTGACTGGTTGGACAGAAACAAAAATCGCGACAGGCCCAATTTCGTCATTTTACGCGACAGTGTCGAAATGGGCATAAATTTTGCAAGTTGATCGTAAATAAAAATCGCGCCGGGGGCAATTTCATCATTTTTCGCGACTGTGTCGAGATGGGCTTAAATTTGGCAGGTTGATCGGAAATAAAAATCGCCCGGAGGGGCAATTTCGTCATTTTTCACGACTGTGTCGGAATGGGCTAAAATTTGACAGGCAGATCGGAAACAAAAATCGCGCCGGGGCAATTTCGTCATTTTTGGCGATTGTGTCGAAATGGGTTTAAATTTGGCAGGTTGATCGGAATTAAAAATCGCGCCGAGGTCAATTTCGTCATTTTTCGCGACTGTATCGAAATGGGCTAAAATTTGACTGGTAGATCGGAAACAAAAATCGTGCCGGGGCCATTCGTCATTTTTCGCGATTGTGTCGAAATGGGTTTAAATTTGGCTGGTTGATCGGAAATAAAAATCGCCCCAGGGGCAATTTCGTCATTTTTCGCGACTGTGTCGGAATGGGCTAAAATTTGACAGGTAGATCGAAAACAAAAACCGTGCCAGGGCAATTTCCTCAAATTTCGCAACTGTGTCGGAATGGGCTTAAGTTTGACAGGTTGATCGGAATAAAAATCGCGCCGTGGGAAATTTCGGAATTTTCCGCGGCTGTGTCGGAATGGGCTAAAAGTTAACTAGTAGATCTGAAACAAAAATCACGCGCGGGGCAATTTCGTCATTTTACGCGACTGTGTCGGAATGGGCTTAAATTTGTCAGGCTGATCGGAAATAAAAATCGCGCAGTGGGAAATTTCGTAATTTTTCGCGATTGTGTCGGAATGGGCTAAAATTTGACAGGTAGATCGAAAACAAAAATCGTACAGGGGCAATTTCGTCATTTTTTGCAACTGTGTCGGAATGGGCTTAAATTTGGCAGGTTGATCGGAAATAAAAATCCCGCCGGGGGCAATTTCGTCATTTTTCGCGACTGTGTCGAAATGGGCTGAAATTTGACTGGTAGATCGTAAACAAAAATCGCGCCGGGGTAATTTCATAATTTTTCGCGACTGTGCCGGAATGGGCTTAAATTTGGCAGGTTGATCGGAAATAAAAATCGCGCCGGGGCAGATTTCGTAATTTTTCGCGACTGTGCCGGAATGGGCTAAAATTTGACCGGTAGATCGAAAACAAAAATTGCGCCAGGGCAATTTCGTCATATTTCTCAACTATGTCGGAATGGGCTCAAATTTGACAGGTTGATCGGAAATAAAAATCGCGTCGGGGGCAATTTCGTCATTTTTTGCGATTGTGTCGAAATGGGCTAAAATTTGACGGTTGATCGGAAACAAAAATCGCGCCGGGGGCAATTTCGTCATTTTTCGCGACTGTG
>NW_019263594.1:12096-15001 GCF_002742605.1 Olea europaea var. sylvestris | reverse complement strand
GGAATTTGGCCAAAATCCCGTGATCCCGGGTCTGTGCTCCGAGTCCAATTCCACGGGCCATTTCCAATCATCCTGCCAAATTTCGGCCCATTCCGACACCGTCTCGCCAAATGACAAAATTGCCCCAGGTGCAGTTTATCTTCGTTAATTTTCTGTACAACACTTCTTCAACCTGACATAATTAATAAGGAAATTAATTAACGGAGACCCAAATCAAGGAATTTGGCTAAAATCCCGTGATCCCGGGATTGTGCCCCGAGTCCAATTTCGCGGGCCTTTTCCAATCAACATGCCAGATTTCGACCCATTCAGACACCGTTGCGATAAACGACAAAATAGCCCCTGGTGAGATTTTAATTTGTTAATTTTTTTTCCAACACTTCTTCAACCTGACGTGATTAATTAGGAATTTAATTATTCGGAGGTCCAAACGAAGGAAGTTGGCTAAAATCCCATTATCCCGGGTCTGTGCCCCGATTCCAATTTCACGGGCCGTTTCCAATCATCCTGCCAAATTTTGGCCCATTCCGACACCATCACGCCAAATGACAAAATTGCCCCAGGTGCGATTTATCTTTGTTAATTTTCTGTCCAACACTTCTTCAACCTGACAATTAATAAGGAAATTAATTATTCGAAGGCCCAAACGAAGGAATTTGGCTGAAATCTCGTGATCCTGGGTCTGTGCCCCGAGTCCAATTTCGCTGGCCGTTTCCAATCAACCTGCCAAATTTCGGCCCATTCTGACACTGTCGCACAAATGGCAAAATTGCCCCTGGTGCGGTTTATCTTAGTTAATTTTCTGTCAAACACTTCTTCAACCTGACATAATTAATAAGGAAATTAATTATTCGGAAGCCCAAACGAAGGAATTTAGCTAAAATCTCGTAATCCCGGGTCTGTGCCCCGAGTCTAATTTCGTGGGCTGTTTCCAATCCACCTGCCAATTTCGGCCCATTCCGACACTTTCACGCAAATGACAAAATTGCCCCTGGTGCGATTTTTCTTTGTTAATTTTCTGTCCAACACTTCTTCAACCTGACATAATTAATAAGGTAATTAATTATTCGGAGGCCCAAACTATGGAATTTGGCTAAAATACCGTGATCTCGGGTTTTTGCCCCGACTCAAATTTCGTGGGCTGTTTCCAATCAGCCTGCCAAATTTCGGCCCATTCCGACACCGTCGTGAAAAATGACAAAATTTCCCCTGGCACAATTTTTCATTGTTAATTTTCTGTCCGGCACTTCTTCAACCTGACATAATTAATACGGAAATTAATTAGTCGGAGGCCCAAACGAAGGAATTTGGCTAAAATCCCGTGATTCTAGGTCTATGCCCCGAGTCCAATTTCGCGCGCCGTTTCCAATCAACCTACCAAATTTCGATCGATTCTGACACTGTCGCGACAAATGACAAAATTGAACTTGGAGCGATCGGTCCAACACTTCTTCAACCTGACATAATTAAAAAAGAAATTAATTATTCGGAGGCCCAAAGAAGGAATTTAGCTAAAATCTCGTAATCCCGAGTCTGTGCCCCGAGTCCAATTTCATGGGCCATTTTCAATCCACCTGCCAAATTTCGGCCCATTCCAACAATTTCACGCAAATGACAAAATTGCCCCTAGTGCGATTTTTCTTTGTTAATTTTCTGTCCAGCACCTCTTTTACCTGACATAATTAATAAGGAAATTAATTATTCAGAGTCCCAAGCGAAGGAATTTGGCTAAAATCCCATGATCCCGGGTCTGTGCCCAAGTCCAATTTCGCAGGCCGTTCCCAATCAACCTGCTAAATTTCGGCCCATTCTGACACCGTTGCGCCAAATGATAAAATTGCCCCTGGTGCAGTTTTGTTTTGTTAATTTTCTGTCCAACACTTCTTCAACTTGACATAAATAATAAGGAAATTAATTATTCGGAGGTCCAAATGAAGGAATTTGGCTAAAATCCTGTGATCTCGGGGCTATGCCCCGAGTCCAATTTCACGAGCCGTTTCCAAAACCTACCAAATTTCGGCCCATTCCGGCACCTTCGTGAAAAATGACAAAATTGCCCCCGGTGCGTTTTGCTTTGTTAATTTTCTGTCCAGCACTTCTTCCACTGACATAATTAATAAGGAAATTAATTATTCGGCGGCCCAAACGAAGGAATTTGGCTAAATCCCGTGATCCCGGGCCTCTGCCCGAAGTCCAATTTTGTGCGCCGTTTCCAATCAACCTGCCAAATTTCGGCCCATTCCTACACCGTCGCGACAAATGACAAAATTGCCCCTGGTGCGGTTTTGCTTTGTTAAATTATATTTCAGCACTTCTTCAACTTGACATAATTAATAAAGAAATTAATTTTTCGGTGGCCCAAACAAATGAATTTGGCTAAAATCCCATGATCCCGGGTCTGTGCCCCGAGTCCAAGTTCGCAAGCCGTTTCCAATCAACCTGCCAAATTTCGGCCCATTTCGACACCGTCGCTACAAATGACAAAATTGCCCCTGGTACGGTTTAGCTTTGTTAATTTTTTGTCCAGCACTTCTTCAACCTAACATAAATAATAAGGAAATTAATTATTTGGAGGCCCAAACGAAGGAATTTGGCTAAAATCCCATAATCCCGGGTCTGTGCCCCGAGTCCAATTTCGCGGGCCGTTTCCAATCAACCTGCCAAATTTTGGCCCATTCTGACAACGTCGTGAAAAATGACTAAATAGCCCCTGGTGCAGTTTTACTTTGTTAATTTTTTGTCCAACACTTCTTCAACCTGATATAATTAATAGGGAAATTTATTATTCGAAGGCCCAAACGACGGAATTTGGCTAAAATCCCGTGATCCCAAGTCTGTGCCCCGAGTCCAATTTCCCGGATCATTTCCAATCAACCTGCAAAATTTCGGCGCATTCTGACACCGT
>NW_019263594.1:0-4248 GCF_002742605.1 Olea europaea var. sylvestris | reverse complement strand
CGTCGCGCCAAATGACCAAATTGCCCCTGGTGCGATTTTTTTTTTTGTTAATTTTCTGTCCAACACTTATTCAACCTGACATAATTAATAAGGAAATTAATTATTCGAAGGCCCAAATGAAGGAATTTGGCTAAAATCCCATGATCCAGGGTCTTTGCCCCGAGTCCAATTTCACAGGCCGTTTCCTATAAACCTGCAAAATTTCGATATATTCTGACACCGTTGCGACAAATGAGAAAATTGCCCCTAATGCGATGTTTCTTTGTTAATTTTCTGTCCAACTCTTCTCCAACTTGACATAACTAATTAGGAAATTAATTAATCGGAGGCCGAAGAATTTGGCTAAAGTCCTGTGATCCCGGGTCTATACCCCGAGTTCAATTTCGCAGGCCTTTTCCAATCAACATGCCAGATTTCGGCCCATTTCAACAATGTCGCGAAAGATTACAAAATAGCCCCTGGTGCGGTTTTGCTTTGTTAATTTTCTGTCCAACACTTCTTCATCCTGACATAATTAATAAGGATTTTAATTATTCGGAGGTCCAAATGAAGGAATTTGGCTAAAATCCCGTTATCTCGGGTCTGTGCCCCAAGTCCAATTTCGGGGGCCGTTTCTAATTAACCTGCAAAATTTCGGCCCATTCCGACACCGTCACGCCAAATGACAAAATTGCCCCTGGTGCGGTTTATCTTTGTTAATTTTCTGTCCAACACTTCTTCAACCTCACATAATTAATAAGGAAATTAATTATTCGGAGGCCAAAACGAAGGAATTTAGCTAAAATCCTGTGATCCCGAGTCTGTGCTCCGAGTATGATTTCGCGTGCCTTTTCCAATCAACCTGCTAAATTTCGGCCCATTCCGACACCGTCGCGAAAAATGACAATTGCCCCTGGTGCGGTTTTGCTTTGTTAATTTTCTGTCCAGCACTTCTTCAACCTGACATAATTAATAGGGAAATTAATTATTCGAAGGCCCAAATGAAGAAATTTGGCTAAAATCCTGTGATCCTGGGTCTGTACCCCGACTCCAATTTCGCGGGCCGTTTCCAATCAACCTGCCAAATTTCGGCCCATTCCGACACCGTCGCGAAAAATGACAGAATTGCCCTTGCTGCGGTTTTTCTTTAATAATTTTCTGTCCAGCATTTCTTCAACCTGACATAATTAATAAGGAAATTAATTATTTGGAGGCCGAAACGAAGGAATTTGGCTAAAATCCCGTGATCTCGAGTCTATGGTCCGAGTCCAATTTCGAGGGCCGTTTCCAATCAACCTTCCAAATTTCGGCCCAGTCCGACACTGTCGCGAAAAATGACAAAATTGCCCCTGGTGCAGTTTTTCTTTGTCAATTTTCGGTCCAACAGTTCTTCAACCTGACATAATTAATAAGGAAATTAATTATTCGGAGGCCTAAACGAAGGAATTTGGCTAAAATCCCATGATCCTGGGTCTGTGCCCCGACTCCAATTTCGCGGGCCGTTTCCAATCAACCTACCAAATTTCGGTCCATTCCGACACCGTCGCGAAAAATGACAAAATTGCCCCTGGTGCAGTTTTTCTTCGTCAATTTTCGGTCCAACAGTTCTTCAACCTGACATAATTAATAAGGAAATTAATTATTCGGAGGCCGAAATGAAGGAATTTGGCCCCGTGATCCCGAGTCTATGCTCCGAGTCCAATTTCGCGGGCATTTTCCAATCAACCTACCAAATTTCGGTCCATTCCGACACCGTCGCGAAAAATGACAAAATTGCCCCTCATGCAGTTTTTCTTTATTAATTTTCTGTCCAACAGTTCTTCAACCTGACATAATTAATAGAGAAATTAATTATTCGGAGGCCCAAACGAAGGAATTTGGCTAAAATCCCGTGATCCCGGGTTTGTGCCCCGACTCCAATTTCGCGGGCCGTTTCCAATCAACCTGCCAAATTTCGGCCCATTCCGATATCATAGCGAAAAATGAAAGAATTGCCCCCGCTTCGATTTTTCTTTGTTAATTTTCTATCTAGCATTTCTTCAACCTGACATAATTAATACGAAAATTAATTATTCGGAGGCCTAAACGAATAAATTTGGCTAAAATCCCGTGATCCCGGGTCTGTGCCTCGA
The DNA here is from genome assembly GCF_002742605.1 of Olea europaea var. sylvestris. Lineage (NCBI taxonomy): Eukaryota > Viridiplantae > Streptophyta > Magnoliopsida > Lamiales > Oleaceae > Olea > Olea europaea. Next base: position 2,137 of record NW_019263594.1, on the reverse strand, counting down.
GTCCAATTTCGAGGGCCGTTTCCAATCAACCTGGCAAATTTCGACCGATTCCGACACTGTCGCGCCAAATTACAAAATTGCCCCTCGCGCGATTTTTCTGTGTTAATTTTCTGTCCAGCACTTCTTCAACCTAACATAATTAATGAGGAAATTAATTATTCGGAGGCCCAAACGAAAGAATTTGGCTTAAATCCCGTGATCCCAGGTCTGTGCCCCGACTCCAAATTCTCGTGCCGTTTCCGATCAACCTGCCAAATTTTGACCCATTCAGACACCGTCGCGAAAAATTACAGAATTGCCCCTGGTGCGATTTTTCTTTGTTAATTTTCTGTCCAACACTTCTCTAGTCTGACATAATTAATAAGGAAATTAATTATTCGGAGGCCCAAACAAAGAAATTTGGCTAATATCCCGTGATCCCGGGTCCGTGCCCAGAGTCCAATTTCGCGAGCCGTTTCCAATCAACCTGCCAAATTTCGGCACATTCGGACACCGTCGCGCCAAATGACCAAATTGCCCCTGGTGTTATTTTTTTTTTTGTTAATTTTCTGTCCAACACTTATTCAACCTGATATAATTAATAAGGAAATTAATTATTCGAAGGCCCAAACGAAGGAATTTGGCTAAAATCCCGTGATCCCGGGTCTGTGCCCCGACTCCAATTTCGCGGGCCGTTTCCAATCAACCTGCTAAATTTCGACCCATTCCGACACTGTCGCGAAAAATGACAGAATTGCCCCTGCTGTGATTTTTCTTTGTTAATTTTCTGTCCAGTATTTGTTCAACCTGACATAATTAATAAGGAAATTAATTATTCGGAGGCCGAAATGAAGGAATTTGGCCCCGTGATCCCGAGTCTATGCTCCGAGTCTAATTTCGCGGGCCGTTTCCAATCAACCTGCCAAATTTCGGTCCATTCCGACACCGTCACAAAAAATGACAAAATTGCCCCTCATGCAGTTTTTCTTTATTAATTTTCTGTCCAATAGTTCTTCAACCTGACATAATTAATAGAGAAATTAATTATTCGGAGGCCCAAACGAAGGAATTTGGCTAAAATCCCGTGATCCCGGGTTTGTGCCCCGACTCCAATTTCGCGGGCCGTTTCCAATCAACCTGCCAAATTTCGGCCCATTCCGATATCATAGCGAAAAATGAAAGAATTGCCCCTGCTTCGGTTTTTCTTTGTTAATTTTCTGTCTAGCATTTCTTCAACCTGACATAATTAATACGAAAATTAATTATTTGGAGGCCTAAACGAATAAATTTGGCTAAAATCCCGTGATCCCGGGTCTGTGCCCCGAGTCCAATTTCGAGGGCCGTTTCCAATCAACCTGGCAAATTTCGACCGATTCCGACACTGTCGCGCCAAATTACAAAATTGCCCCTCGCGCGATTTTTCTGTGTTAATTTTCTGTCCAGCACTTCTTCAACCTAACATAATTAATAAGGAAATTAATTATTCGAAGGCCCAAACGAAAGAATTTAGGTTAAATCCCGTGATCCCAGGTCTGTGCCCCGACTCCAAATTCTCGTGCCGTTTCCGATCAACCTGCCAATTTTTGGACCATTCCGACACCGTTGTGAAAAATTACAGAATTGCCCCTGGTGTGCTTTTTCTTTGTTAATTTTCTGTCCAGCACTTCTTCAGCCTGACATAATTAATACGAAAATTAATTATTCGTAGGCCCAAATGAAGGAATTTGGCTAAATTCCCGTGATCTCAGGTCTGTGCCCCGACTCCAATTTCGCGGGCCGTTTCCAATCGACCGGCCAAATTTTGGCCAATTCCGACACCGTCGCGCCAAATGACAAAATTGCCACTGGTGTTGTTTATCTTTGTTAATTTTCTGTCCAACATTTCTCCAATCTGACATAATTAATGAGGAAATTAATTATTCGGGGGCCCAAACGAAGGAATTTGGCTAATATCCCGTGATCTCGGGTCTGTGCCCCGAGCCCAATTTCGCGAGCCGTTTCCAATCAACCTGCCCAATTTCGGCACATTCGGACACCGTCACACTAAATGACCAAATTGCCTCAGGTGCGATTTTTCTTTGTTAATTTTCTGTCCAACTCTTCTTCAACCTGACATAATTAATAAGGAAATTAATTATTCGGAGGCCCAAACGAAGGA